>NC_137812.1:26551555-26629055 GCF_963921795.1 Nannobrachium achirus | reverse complement strand
TTGAAATATGAGCATGTAAGGTTATATTCTGGGACATATCTGACTAGTTATGATATTTAACTGGCCTCGATCGGACCCTCTCTGATTAATCCAGGATGCCCGTTTTCGTGGGCAGGATTTATGTTGGTTGAAATCAGGTGATATTCTAGGCCAGATCTGACTAGTCATGGTTTGACTTGTTCTGGCCACAACCGAGACGTCACTGATTGGTCCAGGTCCTGACCGTGCTTGCTGGGAATGGTTTTCTGAATAAAAAGGTGTGTTTCTTTATCTGTGGTGCGTAAAGTTTTTAATGTCAAGGACCCCTAGAAGTATATGTATTTGACCACGGACCCTCATCTCAAAATAATTTATTCCAGGGACTCCCCAGAAGCAAAGATTTGAATTAAAATAATGTTCGCTTTAAAAGAATATATATTCAAAGATTGGACCCGCCATGGTCCATTTGGTTCCATTTTTACACTCTCAGAGTTACAGGCCCATAAGGGTCCATTTGGTTCCTAACTATCATTTAGGTGGGGACCCCCTGGAACTCCCTCAAGGACCTCTGGGGGTCCCCGGATCACACTTTTATACATGGTTATGGATTGATGTGCCAAAGCTGAACCGATTAGCTTTTCCAACCGTGAATGGGAACAAGGTACAGTAATAATTAGATGACACTCATTAACTGCAAGACAGTTCAGCTTGTTGAGAATGTGGTAAAATTTAGCTTGTGCAATATTTACTTTACAATTAATTTTTAAATTGATGTCTAAATGCTGCTTCTTGTTGTATTTAGTTCGTTATTTCGTGTATTTGTGTTTTTTCTGTTATTGTGAGGTGGTGGTTAAATAACAACACCCCTGTGATGGCATGTCATGACCGCTCATTTAAAAATCACACCCGTGTGAAGTGGAGCTGTGTGTGTGTGTGTGTGTGTGTGTGTGTGTGTGTGTGTGTGTGTGTGTGTGTGTGTGTGTGTGTATGTGTGTGTGTGTGTGTGTGTGTGTGTGTGTAGATCATGTGTACCGTTTTTTGTGACATTTGAAGAAAATATGTAGGAAAAGGAGCAAAAAGTGTGTTTTGGAGAAAATTCAAGATGGCGGAAAATCTATCCTGGTGCAAATGGGCCTATTTGCGCCGTGGCCTATATGGGGAGATGCGTCTTGACCCAAGGAATCCAGGGAAAAAAGAATTTTAATTTTCCGATCTACGGTTCAAGAGTTACGGGGCAAAACGTAAAGTGGGCCGTTATAGCGCCACCATGAGGCCGAGTGATGTAATTATTTTTCGATTCATTCTTAAAATCATTATGAATCTCCTGTCCGAGGTTTGAAACTGTAGCTCCTATGGTTTACGAGAGAAAAATACTTGAAAGTGATTTCTTGCATTGTCCCATTATAAGTCAATGGGGACAATTAAGCGTTTTTTGCCGATTACGTCGGCATGGTAAGGCGGATCGGAACGAAAGGTAATAGAACACCATTCCCGGCCGAGCCGCACATTTTGATGTATATATTGCGCGAGTGGCGTAAATGGTGCGGCACTAGTTACGCGCCGAAGTCAGGCTACATACACACAGACACACAGACAGACACACAGACCCACACAGCCACGTATAGGGAGCTGCACACAGCTCCAAAAAGGGGAGACTACTAGTAAATCAGTGTTAGAGGAGGGTTTTGGATGCATTGACCATGAAATGAGGTAATCTGGTGTACACAGAACTACTTAGTTGTCATGTTGTACATTGCAAAAATAAAATAAAATTAAAACAATAGAGAAGCCATGCTTTTATACTTAGACTCCTATGCTCCAGGTGAAGCCAATCATGATAATTAAGAGAGGACAGTTAGTACAGCACCAGAACAGGATGTGCAAGGCCATGAGAGAGAGAGATACATGATGACAGGAAGTCACAATAGACATGCCCGGGGCTGTCAGTGGTTTACCTGGCATGTCAGGGTATTCAAGGACTGTCAGTAGGGTTAAGCTGGGCTGTTGGTAGGATGTCCTGCATGCTATAATTGTTATGCTATTGAGTCTTGAAAATATTACTGAGTGCCTGTAGCTGAGTGGGTAGAGAGGCTGGCAGTTCACCACCTGGTCCAGTGGCATGCGTATGGACCGGGTAGCTGGCATGTCATCTGTTGAGAAGGAGTACCAGAGGGGAGGGCAGAACTGGACAAGTAAAGCTGAATTACGTCAGTTGAGAGAAAGTGTTTCAAATTTTCCAATAATACCAATAACATTTGATCAAAGTTCGGCACCTATGCATCAAACTATTGTGACACTGGATTCCTTTCAATCCTGCCACCTCACTCATCATGTACTTTCTGTTTTGACTCTCAAGTCTTTTTCCATTAGACTTTCTCATCAACATAGGCTAGAGTACCTCTTCACCTTATGGAAACCAAACAAGAAACTAGTATAGCTGGTAGTACATATGGGTGTATCAGGTTTTATTGCGACTGTAAGTTGCAGTTTACTATTAGAACCATCTGTGACAGGTGATGTCACCTGTGATGTCAAAGTGATCACATGTCACAGTGATGTGTCAGGGGAACCACAGTGTCAGGCGTGGTCTATAGGTTTGCTGCTCTGACATCACACTTTGACATCACTGTGATGTCATGGGAACCACTCTAACAGCCTCCCTTTATGCCAATATATGGAGATCTCTGCTGTCATCAATATCAATATATGGGTACCACTCTAACAGAATCTCTTTTATTCCCATATATGGAGATCCCTGATGTCATCAATATTAAGCCCATATCTAACAGGACTTCATAGGGGAATGCCTATATATGGAGGAAGACAGCCAATATCTGTGTGGCTGGTTCAGACAGGGATCTCCATGTATGGGCAAAAAAGAGATTGTATGTATGATGTCAGATGTGATAGACGTCATAGGAATTTCATATAACGAATAACTGAGTAAGCATGTTTGGGGTCTCACAACATATCCTGCCACCCGCTTCGTTAATCACTCATCATGTACTTTCTGTTTTGACTCTCAAGTCTTTTTCCATTGTTGGCATACCTTAGACATTCTCAACAACATAGGCTACAGTACCTGTTCACCTTAATGGAAACCAAACAAGAAACTAGTATAGCTGGTAGAACTTAATCTCTTCCTGTCCTCAAGTATGGCCCTTTAGCTCCTCTTATGTAAGATGGAAGCACTGTCTGTACTGATTAAGACTCAATTATTGAAAATCCCAAACATGGAATATATTACTGCTCAAAGAAATGAAGGGAACAAAATGTTCCCTTCATTTATTTGAGTATAGTATACTGTAGTAACTGTTCAAAGAAAGCTCAAATAATTAAGGGAACATTTTGTTCCCTTCATTTCTTTGAGCAGTATAGTTGGACCATGGCACATTTAATGCCTGTCTCAGGACTGACACCTGCCAGTGTACAGTGGATAACTTCTCCAGGTTTTCTAAAGTAAAGCTAACCACTTTAACCCTGTATCTCAATTTTGGGCATGTCATTATTGGCTAAAAATAAGATTGTTGATCTACAAGCTCACAAGATGCTGTGATGTGATGGGGGCTTGTAGACTGGCTTTCCCCCAATATAATCTTGATTTCATTATTTATATATTTATTCGATAAGTTGCTCATTTTAAAATGTGTAGCGCAGTGGAATAGAGTAGACACTATGGAACATCAGGAGTCCATTATTATAGATTTAGGGCATACATGGGCAACTGATGCGGCCCGCAGGTTAATATCCGAATACTGATATAATATTGATTTCAGCTGTTATAATTCTAAACATGCAAACATGACCGCTTTAATTACTTCAGTCTATACTAGTAGCTTAATGACTTGTACTAGTCTTTTTTATGTCCATTGTCCAATGTATTTGTATTTAAGTTCATAAGTTAAGAACATAAATGCATTTGAAATTAAATAAAAATGCAAAATTTCAGGATTCCAATTAAAAAAATTGCTAAAAAACTTTTCAGGATTCCTATTAAAAAATAGCAGATCTACAAGCTCAAAATGTGTCGCACTGTGACGCGTTTTGAGCTTGTAGATCGGCTACTTTTGCTATGTTTGACTGTATATGCAATGTGGCCCTCTGGAGTGAGTGTAAAAATATAGTGGCCCTCTCCATCATCAAAGTTGCCCAGCCCTGATTTAGGGCTAGGCCTATGTGATTCTGGGAATATTACTGATCAGTCTTGTTTTGCATGTTTGTGGCAAAAATAAAATATTGATCACAAATCACAAGCTTGCATGGTGATGACCCCTGGTCAGTCCTTGACCCCTCGACCCGCCCACCCGCCAGTCCTCCCTTAAGCCAATTTTATTACAGAATAGGATTGTTAAGAAAGGTTTATTATCATTACAATAGCTTATTACAAGTACCTCACATCTCAACTAATACATGAAATAGAATGATGCAGCAAAGCAAAAGAAGTAAGGAGAAACACATGCACGGTACATGCACCCGCACACTTAATCACTTAAATTCTATATAGTTCGTTGACCAGGGTCCCCCTCTTTACCTTGTCCCCTCCTGTTCACCAAAGAATAGCAGCACTGCAAGCACACAATGAGTCACCATGTGTCATGTTGTGAGCTTGTAGATCTGCTATTTGTTATGAATGTTCACATATTATGACATGCCCAGAGTAGTTTTGCTAGGGTTCATGTGGTTAATGTGACTTGTGCCTCTGTGTGTGTGTGTGTGTGTGTGTGTGTGTGTGTGTGTGTGTGTGTGTGTGTGTGTGTGTGGTGTGTGTGTGTGTGTATGTGTGTATGTGTGTGCGCGCGCACGCTTTCGTGTGGGTGTGTGTGTGCTTTGCAGGTGTACCGTCTATGCCATCCATGCCAGATCCAGTATGATTTCATCGGCAGGTTGGAAACCCTGGAGTCGGACTCCGAACAGCTGTTGAAAGTCCTGGGTGTCGACCGCCTGCTCCACTTCCCTTCCGGCGCACGGAATCGCACAGCCACCAGCTGGGAGAGCGATTGGTTTGCACGGATCCCCGTGGCGATGAGAAAGGAACTGTACGAGTTGTACGAGCCGGACTTTGAACTGTTCGGATATCCAAAGCCTGACAGTCTGCTCCACCGGTAGCCCTATCTCACGGTGCCAAAGATGGTGTGTTGGATCCAATACCTCATCTAGCTTCATGCCAGTAAAGCCTTTGATAGACTGCTCTGTGATAGCCATAGAATGGCTGATATTCCGTACACTGCATGTATTCCGTATACACAGCCATAGAATGCGGAATGGATTTGTACTCACCGCCCAGTTAATTGCTGTGACTTGGAGTCAGCTCTAAGTATCACATCCATTTGAAGGTTTTGGCAGGGGCGCCAGAGAGCCGAGTGGTTAGGGCATGTAGACTACCACATAGGCTCTGCTGCATGTCACTCCCCTCTTATCTCTCCTTGTTTCCTGTTTCTCTTTCCACTGTACTATCAATAAAGACAGAAAAGGCAAAGAAAAAAAGAAGTATACAGTGCTAAATTACAATGCTGCCAAGATTATTCCCTCCTCTAAAATGCACTGCGTGGCCGATGGCTGTGCTTGTGGTATATACATGCAATGTATTGAATGGCAGTCATTCTTGGGCTAGCTCTGTAAATGCTCATTATTGTCTCTAGTTTGCCATACCTCAAGTGATTTGAAGTGCCTATCAAAATGATTATTTTATGCTGTCCACATCTGTCTCAGTTTGCTTGCGAAGAAACCGGCCCGCTAGCTCATTTATCTCCACTTTTCATGTTCAAGCACTTTAAGTTTTGTTAAGTCAAAGGAGGTTCAGGAACCAGAGCGTCTCAAATGGACTTTTTGATTAGGGCTGGTGCTATGAAACTAAACGGTTGATATTTCTAAAGGGAAAATATGTTGTAAAGTTGCAAACCTTCAGGAATAAAGTGTTTTTGTAAGTATTTATATTTTTGATTGTCCAATGTGTGAATATTTGTGTCCAATAACTTCACTGTTCGATAGTGCAGGGGTCCAATGTAATTGTAAGGTCTCATAATGTTGTATTTGAGTGAGTGAGTGCTTGAGCACAGCCATATATCACAATGATAATAGCCTATTATGTTCTGTTCATTTCTAGATTATATGACATCAATGGATGATATAGAAAGCAGAAGTTGCCAGGCCTCTACGTTTTGCACTTTTAGTTGTCAGACATCAGGATGAGAATGTCCTATGTTCTACTTGTAGGTTCATGAACATTATTTGTGTATTTTCATTTCCATATTACAGTTAGACTTCCATGCCAACTGATAACGGCTGATGTAAGTAATCTGGATGTCTTATTTTTTCATTATATTTGTTGGTGTCAGAATTCAAGAAGCCCCCTTAAAGGTATAGGCCTAGTTCACCCCCAAAATGACTTATTTTTCTATCGATTCTATTATTGGATTAGGAATGTGACCATATATATATGAATTCAAGTCTCCATGGCGTGAGTAATCGATAGGAAATAAAGACATGATGGGGGTGTGAACTATCCCTTTACATTAGATAATGTGGTCAATACATTTGGGATGAGTAACGAGCGAACATTACTATGGAATTACTACCTAATACCTATATAGCCTACTTTCAAAGACAGATTTCTCCATTAATGTCAAGTCTTTTATTTATTATCTTTTTATCTTTTACATCCTTTCTTTAGTGTTTAATTGTAGACCTATGTGTACCAGTATGTGTCTGTGTCTGTGACTGTGACACTGTGTGTGAGTGTATGTGAGTGAGAGAGAGAGAGAGAGAGAGAGAGAGAGAGAGAGAGAGAGAGAGAGAGAGGCGATCATCAGAATCCATGGGGAGGGGAATGATGCACTCCACTACTTTCTATTGCACAGAAAGCCCCTCTTGTTGCGTGTTCACTGAAGAACAGCCAACAAGCTCCACGTGTTCCAGCCTTTTCTCTACACCCCTCCCATTCGCTCCCGCATCTTCCTCCAGCCATTGGTGCGCCGCGCTGTCACTCAGAGGCCGGGGAAGCCGCCCCCCCTCGGCTTGTTTGACAGGTCGCTCCCCCTCCTGACATCACTGGTTCCGTCCCAACACGGAAATGTGCAGTAGTACACAATAATGCCAGTGTTATTATTGCGTTTTTTCACGTGTAATCGCTCCACGGCGGCGCGCTCTTTTCGCTAGAGAGTGTCCCGTTCCTCAAGGCGAGCACTCCGGTATCATGTTTTAACGGGTTTAAAAAGCTGTCATGGCCATCCGGACCGTTGGCCGAGTGCTGGAAACTGAGAGAGAGTTCTACTTCTGACCTCTGTTGTTTTTCAATAGACCCCAACCCCATACACACACACCGCTCCGTTGTCCAGAGACCTGAAAGAGCCCTTTATGGGGGTCGTTATGGGGGCTTTGGGACGCCTGATCACGTCTCTACTTCTCCTGCTGTCTTGGGAAGGGAAACTGTTTGAGGTAAATCGGCCAAGTTATAACCGTTTATTACAGTTAGCGCCCGTTGCGTTGTTTATGTTTTTATGTCTATTTGTGTGTGCGCACTTGGAGGGAGAGCGCAACTGGGGGATCCGACTGACTGCGCGTTTCTATTTTTGGAATTGGAACCAGTAAAGTTGCTAATAGCTATGATATGATAGGCTGTTTAAACTGTTTAGCTTGACATGTTATCCAAATCGTACCCAGAAAGCAGAAAGTTAATACTCCCGAGTTGCGCGCGTGCGTGTGAGACTGTGCGTGCGGTTGTCTTCGCTGGCAGTTGGGCCACTTCTTGTAGCCTTGTACCATTGGGTATATTAGTTCTTCTGTCTGGGTTTCAAGCTGCCACCGCTTTGGTGGGTAAATATGGGAGCGGTGAACACACACACACGCACACACACACGCACACACACACACACACACACACACACACACACACACACACACACTCACACTCACACTCACACTCACACACACACACACACACACACACACACACACACACACACACACTCAGAGCATGTCAATACGGATATCCTGCTAAAATAAAATCTGTCAATCTGTAACTGTAGGAGGGTGAAGGTGTCAGAGGACCCACCCAATAAGAAGCACACGGCCCTTCTCTTCACTTCACACTCATGTCATATGGGGGATCGAGCTGCAGCATGTGAAAATGAAGGACATGATGACACACTCACAGTGCCCAATGTCTCTTGGCAATGCAGAGCGCTGCTGACATGAGGCTTCTCTCTTCTCCTCTCTGCTGTCTCCTCTCCTCTCCTCTCCTCTCCTCTCCTCTCCTGTCCTCTCCTCCCAGGTGGGAGGGGTTCGCTCTGTCACTCTGCCAGAGTCCTTGCTCTTCATTTCCACGCTGGACGGCAACCTGCATGCCGTCTCCAAGCAGTCTGGAGACATCAAGTGGACTCTCAGAGAAGGTTATCATCATCAGTCGTCAATCAATGCACTTTATTTGTACAGCGCAGACTGAGTCACGAGTTATCTCAAGACACGCTTAACATGCAGAGCGTGTGAAGAGTGTGAACGCTATGTTTCTTTACCTCTGCTCCGGCTTGGCAAAACCGGAACACCCGCTTGTCTAGTCCGAAAATAACAAAAACTGTTGTCGCCCCTCACCAAACCAAAGGTATCCCTGGGGAGTTGAAAGCTTACTCTACCCAGTGGACGCAGTCTGGGCTCCCCACCACACGCTTAAAATACATTTCTAGGGCGAAATGAAACATATTCCACCGGATGGAGACGCTCTTCCTATGTTGAAGACAAAACAGCACTTCCAACGTCGCAGAGCTAAATAACACCCAGTGAGACTAATGCTCTGTTAATGCGGTCCTCTGAAATGGATTTTAAGCGTGTGGTGGGGGGCCCAGACTGCGTCGACTAAGCTTTCAACTCCCCACGGATACTTTGGTTTGGTGAGGGGCGAAACAGTTTTTGTTATTTTCAGACCAGACGAGTGGGTGTTCCGGTTTTGCCAAGCCGGAGCGGAGGTGGCCCCGAGAGAGAGAGAGAGAGAGAGAGAGAGAGAGAGAGAGAGAGAGAGAGAGAGAGAGAGAGAGAGAGAGAGAGAGAGAGAGAGAGAGAGAGAGAGAGAGAGAGAGAGAGAGAGAGAGAGAGAGAGAGAGAGAGAGAGAGAGAGAGCAGAGGAAGATGAACAGCAACACAAATAACAACAACGCACTAGTCTTGTCAATGTTATTATCTTTAGCTGCACACACATTTCCACACATTATTAACTTAATACAATTTTGTCTGGAAAATCTCTTTCAGACCCCGTTATCCAAGTACCTGTCTACCTCACAGAGTGAGTAACACACACACACACACACACACACACACACACACACACACACACACACACACACACACACACACGCACGCACACGCACACGCACACGCACACGCACACACATACACATACACACACAAAACTACAACATCTGCACACATGGTTGTGAACTGACATGTATGACTTGCATTCTGCAGACCAGGTTTCCTCCCGGATCCCAACGATGGCAGCCTGTATGTCCTGGGTGGCAAACACAAGGAAGGCTTGATGGTGAGATCAGCAGTTATGCTTTTATTTACCCTCCATCACGCGAAGGTGTCGCTTGCCAAAAATAACTATGAGATAGCAACACGTGCTATCTTATAAATCTATTATTTTTAGCAAGCTACACCGTCATAGAATCAAACAAAATTATCCCACTTTTTTTAGAATTCTCTGTATTGAGTTGTTGATCCACACTGTTATTGTACTTGACAATTTCTATAAGTGTTTGAGTATGAGTGAAAGGTCAGGTTTATTAATTATTGACGGCGGTTCAGGTGGTTAAATATCTGAAAACACAAATTGACATGAATCCAACATACACTGATAATTGTGCTGTCAAACAATGAAACTATAAGGAACAGGTTGTGGGGGTCCCTGCTTCATCCATTTCTCAACTAAGGGGTCCTTGGCCTGAAAACGTTGAAGACCCCTGATCTAAGTTAATGTATATCATGTATGCATGTATTTGTGCCTGTGCATGTGTGTCTTTGTGATTTCTAAAATTGCTGTGCATTTACAGAAATTGCCTTTTACCATCCCAGAGTTGGTCCAATCCGCTCCCTGCAAGAGCTCTGATGGCATACTGTATACTGGTGAGACGTGTGTGTGTTTGTTTGTGTGTGTGTGTGTGTGTGTGTGTGTGTGTGTGTGTGTGTGTGTGTGTGTGTGTGTGTGTGTGTGTGTGTGTGTGTGTGTGTGTGTGTGTGTGTGTGCGTGCGCGTGCATGTGTGTCCATGGATGTTTGCATGTTTTGGCACTTGGCAGAGGTTTTGGTCTGGGTCAGGGGATGTCGAACTCATTTCAGTTCACGGGCCAGATTGGGCGAAATGTGACTTTACCGTATGTGGGCGTGCCGGTTGTGCACGCACGTTCAGATTTTAGTGTGAACGGACACGCACATTCTCCCACAGCTGTCACTGCCTTTGTTTTCTCAGGCTGCTGTCTCATTCTCTGCCATAACTACAGTGTCTCTGTTTACTAATTTCATGAATGGTATTACAGCCACATGCTACAAGACATTCACGATGAGAGATGAAAAGACGATGCTATTTTAGTTTTAGGAGGCCCACCATTTCTATTAATAAGCCATTTGAAATCGAGCAGAGATAAATGTAGAATACTGCCCCTGCTATGTCTCCAACAGGTTTCACATGACAAATTGTGTTGTAATAAGAAAGGAAATCCAACACAAAGTACAACATAATGCATTTTGCCCACACACGTTTCACTCGCCTGTGAACGCCAGTTTCTGAGCAGTCATTTTCATAATTTAATTTAGATGTCTTTGTGTCACCTGCCAGCACAGTTTAGGTTTATTAATGTTCATTACAGAATAAGCTTGCACAGAGATCTTGTTGTCCTGAACATCACGATGATGTCTCCTGACACTAGAACAGTGTTTCTCAAACTTTTTTCTGCATGGGCACACTTTTCATGTCCCAAGAATCGATGGGCACACCAACATAATACGGGGGAGTAAATATCGTCACTGTCGGGAAGAAACCTTGTATCTCCAAGTTTCGAAGTTTCTTCGCAAAGTAAAGCCCTGCTTCATCATACAAGGCTGTCGCACAACAGTAGTGAAAACAGCAGATCTACAAGCACACAACGCCTCGCACATGCTTGTAGATCGGCTCTTTTCACTAGTTTAAATCATTTTTAAAATGATAAATACAATACTGGCTTTTAAGCAGTTTCAAGGGGCACACTTGACCCCCTTCTCAGGGGCACACCAAAGGTCCCCAGGCACAGTGGTTGAGAAACACTGCACTAGAAGTTGCTGTTTTTTCAGCCCTTAATCTTATTACATAAAATAAATAGCTGAATCTTTTGCTTCACAGTATTTTGCCTACTGTATATCTGTATTAGTTATGTGTGTGTGTGTGTGTGTTTATGTTTGCAGGTAAGAAACAGGATGTGTGGTTTGTTGTGGATCCTGAAACAGGTGAGAAGCAGACCAGTTTAACCACATCCACCTCTGACTCCATCTGCCCCAACACTCCTCTGCTCTACATAGGTCGCACAGGTAACACACACACACACACACACACACACACACACACACACACACACACACACACACACACACACACACACACACACACACACACACACACACACTCTCACAAACAACCACACTGCATCTCATCACCAATTTCACAACATGGTGTTTCATATGACGCCATTCCAGTAGAAGAATTGTTGATAAACTTGATATACATCTTGTTTTTGTTTTTTTACCCTTTGGTTATATTTCCCAAGTGGTATGTATCAAGCATTTGCTTCCCTCTGTTTGGGTAACATGTTAACATGTTTAATTTTAGCTTTGGCAGTAGACAACGCTATCCCTTCAGTAAACAGTTAAAAGATGAACAATGCGTCGGCTATATGCTGGGACTGTGATGTGACGTTTGTGTATGTCGGGCTGTTTGCGTTCCAGAATACATGATCACCATGTTCGACACCAAAACACAGGAGCTGCGATGGAATGCGACGTACAATGACTACTCTGCTCCCCCGTATGATGAGAAACAAGACTACAGTATGTTTAATAATTGGATACTCTTTATTAAAGAAAACTTTTCATGCCATGGATGGACCCCAAATAGCCATAGCCTCTGGCTGCAGCCCCCTAGCTTGGGAAACCATCTCAGATAATTGGCTATTCCACTTTTTGGTTTCTACAACAAGCCCACCCAACGCTTGGGGTCAGACCGGTCTGCAGACACAAGATAATGTGAATTCACACGACCGGGATGGTTCACCAAGCTAGCATAGCCCCGAAAATAGTGAAAATTGCAGATGCTTTGTGAGCCTGTTATTTTTGTAAATGTTTGAAATATGTTATTTTATAATAACGCCCAAAATATGGATGCCAACAATCTTATGAACGTAGCTTGAATTGCATTTAAAATAATATATATTATTATTATTACTATTATTTTCTTAACTTTTAAACTCTCCTACAGAGATGGCTCACCTGGTGTCCAGTGGTGATGGTCAAGTTGTGACAGTTGACAGAGAGACGGGTAGGGAAGTGTGTGCTGTTGTGTTTTCCAAAGTTTTTATTCTTTTTGTGCATGGTTGCATGTTTGTGTGTGTGAATACGTGTATGTGTATACCTAACATGGAATGTGTATAACCCCATACATACAGCATCATAATAACTGACATGGGCGACTGTACTTGCACATGCGTGCGTGCCTGCGTGAATGCGTGTCTGCGTGCGTGCGTGTGTGTTTCCAGGTGATGTCCTGTGGAGTCAGAACTACGGCTCTCCTGTGGTGGGGGTCTATCTGTACACCGGGGACTCCCTGAGACACGCCCCCCACCTGTCGCTGGCCATGGAGACCCTGCGCTTCCTCACCTTCGCCTCGGCCAACGAGCAGGCAGACGCACACTCCACCCTCAAGTGGAGCTACCAGTTCGTGAAGGAGCAGGCCAGCGCACAAACCCAACTTGTGTAAGAGGAATTATTGGCATACAGAGAGAGACACGCACGCACGCACGCACGCACGCACGCACGCACGCACGCACGCACGCACGCACGCACGCACACACACACACACACACACACACACACACACACACACACACACACACGCGCGTGCACACAATGATACAGGTTTAGGTTATGAAGTATCATGTTAACTTATTTACATTGACGACACTTATGCCCTTATTAGCTTATACCTGAAAACGAAGCAACACACACACACACACACACACACACACACACACACACACACACACACACACACACACACACACACACACACACGCACAGTGTTCATGCTGGTGATGGTCTTTCAGTGGTTACAGTGATACTAATCTTGTTTGCTCTATAGTCCCACTCTTTACGTTGGCAAACTGGACTCCCATCTGTATGCCTCCACCTCACTGGTCCACCATGGTGTGTCACTGGTGGTGAGTACAAAGACAACATGTTTGTATGTCTTTGTATGTCTTGGTATGTCTTTGTTTCTCTTTGTCTTTGTACGTACCATCTGTATGCCTCTATCTCACTGGTCCACCACGGTGTGTCACTGGTGTTGAGCACAAAGACGACGTGTTGCTTTTTTAGTATCATAGTCTTTTGTTAACATTATATTCGTTTTTGTCATATTTTAGCCATCTGAAAATCTAAACCAATTTTAGTCGACTAAATGTACAGCTGATTTTGTAATAGCCGATCTAAGATGCTTTCTTGAGAGCGCAACACCCAAGCGCGACCAAACATACAATTTGACTGGATCACTTCTCCAGTACTTCCTCTCTAACATTTTAGACAATTTTTTATATGTGACGAAATCATGTCAATATATTTAGTTTAAGGCCAGACCGCACCAGTGCAACTAGTCGCAACTCCTTGCAACAAAACAGTTTTAAGGCCAGTCCACAGCAATGCAACTCCTTGCAACAGCAATTGGGGATAATAGTGGCAAGTAGTTGCATGTTGCAAAGGAGTTGCAAAGAGTTGCCTTGGTGTGGACTGGCCTTTAGTTTTAGTCATCATAGCTTAGTTTTTATTTAGTTTTCGTCAGTTAAAAATTTTTGTTGTTTTAGTTTTCAGAATATCCATCCTTTGCACACTTCATTGCCTTACCCAGAAATGTCCAAGCAGAGTTTCTAACGCTCATCCTGTGCGTCGGACAGTTACACATAGATAAAAGTGTTAAGTTACGCCATGATAATAGATGCCTTCAGAATGATGTGTGGACCGGCTCGTGTTACTTGGTTGGTTTGTCTCCCCTGCAGCCCCGGGGGCTGACGCTGGCACGCATCGAAGGCCCAGTGACAGCGGGAGTCACAGTCCGAGAGAGAGGAGAGTGTGAGATCACACCGTCCACTGATGTACGCTATCCCCCAGGCAGCACCAACAGCCTGCAGAACCACTGGCTGCTCATTGGTACATGCACGCGCGCACACACACACACACACACACACACACACACACACACACACACACACACACACACACACACACACACACACACACACACACACACACACTCCCTGACAAACCCAAGCTCTAGGGATTCAAGGCTATTCGTGGGGGATCAATTCCCCTGGAAGATTTATTGACTGTGTGTCTCAACAGTTTGGCAATGAAAGCCTCATGACACAAAGGGCTGAGTAAATAAACCCCCGTTTAGAGAAGTTCAGGGCTTCTGATTCTGGCGGTTGGCACAAATTGTACTCTTATGTGAAAGGGCTCCCCATTGTTTTTATTTTCTTTGCCGATTCAAAGACAGTCGCATTGTTTTTATTGGTCAAAGACTGAGGTCTGTGACCACTGTCGAGATGCTCTCAGAGCACCACACGCACACACCACACCAATCCCATACCTAAACTTAACCGTTCTAAACTTAACAAAATGTTTATTCAAGTATATAAATATTTTTTAAATAATCTTTTGTTAGGGCAGTGCTTCTAACCTTTTATCTAAACCAGGGGTCTTCAACGTTTTCAGGCCAAGGACCCCTTAGTTGAGAGAGAGATGAAGCAGGGACCCCCACAATCTGTTCATAGATATAGTTTCACTGTTTGACATCACGATCAACAGTGTATTTTGGATTCATGTTAATGTGTGTTTCCAGATATTTAACCACTTGAACGGTCAATACTTAATAAACTTGACCTTTCACTGTACTTAATCTGCTCTTTTCCCTCTCCAATGCTCTTTGACGAAAATAGCCAATCTACAAACTCACAACGCCTCACAGTGCGAGGCGTTCTGAGCTTGTAGATCTGCTATTTTTGGCTAAAGTTCTCAGAATATGGACGCTAGGGTTCAAGTGGTTAATATAAGAAAGGGGGAAAAAAACAAGTTCCCATCACACAAAGATTTGGAGGACCCCCTGTAGTAACTCTGAGGACCCCCCAGGGGTCACGGACCCCCTGTTGACCCCTGATCTAAACTGAACCAGCTGGACGGGGGCATAATGGTTATATGTTAATATAACCATTATGCCCCCGTCCAATCAAATGGCATAGAATGCCAGGGTGCTCTGAGGGCAGTTTTGGTTAATAACTCCCGAAAGCTAACGCAGTCAAGAGTAGTACTGTACAAATAAAACTACACACGACCAGTGGTAGAGCTGGAGACGCCTTACATTGAATTATTCTTTTAATCAAAAACTGATTGATTTCATTGACAGCAGATGGATTAGACCGCCATCTTGGCGCACAACGTCAAACACTACTGTAAATGTGTGTGTGTGGTTGTTTGTGTGTGTAAGGGCATCATGAGCTGCCTCCACTAGCCCACACCACCATGCTGAGGGAGTTAACTACTGTACATGTGTGTGTGTGGTTGTTTGTGTGTGTAAGGGCATCATGAGCTGCCTCCACTAGCCCACACCACCATGCTGAGGGAGTTAACTACTGTACATGTGTGTGTGTGGTTGTTTGTGTGTGTAAGGGCATCATGAGCCGCCTCCACTAGCCCACACCACCATGCTGAGGGAGTTAACTACTGTACATGTGTGTGTGTGGTTGTTTGTGTGTGTAAGGGCATCATGAGCTGCCTCCACTAGCCCACACCACCATGCTGAGGGAGTTAACTACTGTACATGTTTGTGTGTGTAAGGGCATCATGAGCTGCCTCCACTAGCCCACACCACCATGCTGAGGGAGTTCCCGGCCAACCTCCAGAGATCTGGTGAAGCCGTCATCCCTCCTCGAACCCCTGCTTCCCCCGTCACCCCGGCGGCCCGCTACGACCAGCACCATGTGAGTAACACCCCTTCAAATAGAAGCTCTATGACATTAGGCCTAGAATTATTGAATTCTTTAACCAGAGCTTGTAGATCTGCTATTTTTGAAAAAGTTATATTTTGAGATGCGGGTCCGTGGCCAAGTACATATCATTTTGGGGGTCCTTCACATGAACCACTGACATAGTAGTCTCTCAAGAACAGACTAACTGAGCTCCATTTAAGTGAAAAGGACCTTTTCTTTGACGATGGTTAGCCAGATTGCTGACATAGAAACTTAGGTTTTTCAAAAAACTTAGGAGGATTCAAAAGACACTTATAGAATCGGGTCAAAATTCTAATTTTCCCGATTTTTCAAAAATAGCAGATCTACAAGCTCGCAGCGCGGCACTCGGTGCCGCGCTGTGAGCTTGTATATCTGCTATTTTTCAATAGTTAAAGCATAAAATAATGATACACAATAATGTGTACCCGTTCTAAAAGGGTTAAACCGGCAGCCAAATCCAGCCATAAATCAGATTTGTTTTTGTACAGAAAAAGGTCACATGGAATCCTATTTTTACAAATCCCACTTAAGCCACATTCAGAAGTTCAGAGTTGAAAAATGTTCCACTTCAGCAAAAATAATGTTTTCGGTGTAAATGCAACTGACTTAGCAGCAGACACATTTCCTGTGATTCAAGCGACGTGATTCTTTTTAGTGCAGCTTATGTGATGCAATAAAGGTGGGTTCACACCTTACGATTATATCTGAAAGTTTTCTGCTGATACAGCCATTATGGGTTTTCATGTCTGACGCATCAGACACAGCTGTATACAGAGCATATTGGCTTAGGAATGCAGCAAAAACAAATAAAATAATAATCTCCATGAATTCAAGGCGTCATGGGATGTACAATTGATAGAAAACAAGTCATTTTTTGGGTGAACTAATCCTTTAAATGATAAAAGATGAGAAATAATGATGTCAAGCAGTCTCTAGAGTTGAATATCATGAATTCCCTGTATATGAAACACATTTTACTTTTCCGTTTTCATTCATTTCTTTTTATGGATGTACTCGAGCAAATCTTATTTTGGCTGATTGTTGTGAGTCTAAGCTAAGGGGACACATCTGACAAGAGAGAAGTGGCAGGAATGATTAATGTTTTTAACTACTCTCAAGAGTATAAGACATGGAAGCATCGAAACACAACTGACAAAAAATCTGTTCTTGAATTTATGGAGCAGGATTTATAACAGCCAGATGGAGTTAAGTCATCAAGGCCAGAAATATTATAAACGAGACCAATTATGGTCAGAAAGAGGGACATGTTCTCTCTGTCTAAGTGAGACCCATTGCGATCATAAGATGTAAAGCCTGTGTTGTGCAGGATCAGAAACATAATACATATTGCAGGGGTCTTCATATTGCAGGGGTCTTCAACAGGGGGTCCGGGACCCCTAGCGGGTCCTCAGAGTTACTACAGGGGGGCTGCCAAATCTTTGTGATAGGATCATTCTTTTAAATTAACAACTTGAACCCTCACATCCCTATTCTGAGGAGAACTTAGAAAATAGCAGATCTACAAGTTCTGAGGTGCTGAGAGCTTGTAGATCGTCTATTTTCGGCAAATAGGTTTGCTGTAGAGGTAAAAAAAAAAGAGCAGACCAAGTACAGTGAAAGGTCAAGTTAACTAAAAACACAAATCCAACATAGACTGATGGCCGTGCTGTCGAACAAGTCTATGAATCTATCTATGAAATTGATGAAAAAAAGCAAAAAATTAATCTGCTTTAAGTAGCATATGATGGGTCAAACTAGGGGGGTTTTATGATTCTGAATCCATTGCAATTTGGCATTTGTTTTGCACGAAATGTTGCCGTTTTTAGCCCAAGGAATGTTTTTTGTGCAAAACAGATGCTTGCAATGTATTCAGAATTATGAAAAACCCCTAGTTCAACCCCTCATATGCTACTTAAAGCAGATACATTTTTTTTTTTCCCTGTATAGTAAAGTGGGACACCAACTCTAGCGGCTGATAACACCAATTTAGCTGTGTCTCAGAAAGGGTAATCATACCAAAATATAATCTACAGATATAGAGCTTTTCAAAAATGCATGGTAACCTTTGCCACCTTTCGGATACCAACATCCCATGGGCTATCAGGCCGGCATTGCAGCCTAGGGTGCCCGGACCACCATGCCGGCATTTCTGCCTCAAAAAACGTGCTCTGTGCAAAAATTGGAGTGTTAGGATGATGTCAGATTTAACTGTGTGACTGATGTTAATCGTTATCAGGACAATTAAAACCATACATCATGCTCTCCACCCCCCACTGAGATGACAGAACGTCCCAGTCGTACGATTGTCCTCCAGATGACATACTGTAGATTTATTCCCCATCCACAGCTGCCACTAGCTCTGGTCCATAGCGTTAGTGGAGTTCTCCCTAACGCTATGTTCCTCTACATCCCAAATCCTTGGCAAATCCGGAAAGACCTGTCGTCTGGTCCGAAAATAACAAAACTGTTTCGCCCCTCACCAAACCAAAGGTATCAGTGGACAGTTGAAAGCTTACTCTACTTAGTGGATGCGGTCTGAGCCCCCCACCACACGATTAAAATATATTTCTAGGGCAAAATGAAAAATATTCTACCGGATGGAGACTCCATTTCTTCTAGTTTTTCACTATTTGTCGTCACCATCAGGGTCCCAACTCACTACTGTCGCGCAGGTCAGAGGACCGAATTACACAGAGCATTGTCTCATTGGGTGTTATTCAACTCTGCGACGTTGGAAGCGCTGTTTCGTAAAAACAGTCTTCAACCAGGAAGAGTGTCTCCATCCAGTGGAATATTTTCATTTAGCCCTAGAAATGTATTTTAATCGTGTGGTGGGGGGCTCAGACCGCGTCCACTAAGTAGAGTAAGCTTTCAACTGTCAACTGATACCTTTGATTTGGTGAGGGGCGAAACAGTTTTTGTTATTTTTGGACCAGACGACGGGTCTTTCCGGATTTGCGAAGAATTTCTTGAGGTAGAGGAACATAGTGTTAGGTAGAACTCCACTAACATTGTTTTCTCACTCAACTGTAAACAAACCAACATAAAGTTTAAGTGTATAGAGGGTATCTTTACATTTCTAAAGTGCCAATTTAAGGACTTTTTAATACCTCTAAAATGACAAATTAAACATTTTCCAAATTGTCAAATATATAGAGGCAGAAATTGTGAAAATAGCCGATTGCGAGGCGTTGTGAGCATGTAGATCTGCTATTGTGAGCATGTAGATCTATCTGCACAACGCCTCGCAACGCGAGGCGTTGTGAGCATGTAGATCTGCTATTTTCACATTAGATTTTCTTTCTTTTTTTTTCAACTTCGACTTTCGACTTTCTCTGGTGGGAGTCGACTTGTGTAATATAGTCGACTGAGTCGACTTGTCGACTTTTTCGTTAATGCCCTATTCTCTACCTAGTTCCATAGGGTCACTGGTAGCCACCGTGGTGACGACGACGACGACGCTAATGGAGGCGATGTGACTGGAAGGAGCCAAGGTCAGGGCCAGAAGACATCCAATGTGCTGCCTGTCGTTCTGTCTCAGGACCCTCTGACTGTGGCTGTTCTAACACTGCTGCTAGGAGGATGGCTGGCCTTTGCCCTCACTTACCCCTCTGTGAGTCTCTTCGTGTGTGTGTGTGTGTGTGTGTGTGTGTGTGTGTGTGTGTGTGTGTGTGTGTGTGTGTGTGTGTGTGTGTGTGTGTGTGTGTGTGTGTGTGTGTGTGTGTGTGTGTGTGTGTCACAGTATGTGTGCGTGTGCCATTATGTTTGGTAGTTTGGCGACACCTAGTGGTGACTGCTAGTCACATCAAGTACATTTTTATAATACAAATTCCAGTGTTTCAGCCATAGACTGTAAAAAAATATTGACGGTGGGAACCGTCATTGGTTTCTTTGCTGTGATTTATTTTTTATTTTTTATTTGCCCTTGTATGGGTGTCGCCATCATTGTTTTAATGGGTACCAAGAAAAGCTATTGGCTGCCAACGGTCACGTGCAACCGCAGGGATACTTGGGTAAAAAGCCCCTCCTACAGCATACCCTGGCCTGCTTTCTTTTTTCTTATTTTTTTTAGATTTGTTTTTGAGATAGGGTGAGAAGTTCAATCACCCGAGAAATACTTGGAGTAGAACCGCTGCTCCTTCACTTGGAAAGGAGTCAGCTTAGGTGGTTCGGGCATCTAGTACGGATGCCCCCCGAGCGCCTTCCTAGGAAGGTCCTCAATGCACGTTCCACTGGGTTGAGACCCCGTGGCAGACCAAAGACCAGATGGAAGGATTATATCTCCAAACTGGACTGGGAACGCCTCGGTATAATACTCCCAGAGGGAGTGGAGGAAGTTGCTCAGGATAAGGAAATCTGGAAGGCTCAGTTGGAACTGTTACCCCCGCGACCCGATTCCGGATAAGCGGTTGAAGATGGATGGATGGATGGAGATTTGTTTTTGGGCTTTTTATGCCTTTATTGATAGGACAGTAGACTGAAAGGAAATGGGGGGAGAGATGGGGAGTGACACACGGCAAAGGTCGTCCGGATCGGGAATCGAACCGGCGCCGCCGCCAGGCATCCATGCCTATGTGGCAATGCCTAAGTGCTATGCACCTGGACCAGTAGGCCAGCGGGCGCCCCACCCTGGCCTGCTTTAACATCAACATAAATGGGACCATATTTTCACAGGACGCATATCATGGTGATTGAAACAAGGCTTTAAACTAGCAACCAGAGCCATAGAACAATAAAGTATTTATGACAATGTTTATTAAGGTAAGAAAATCAAATGTAAATGTTTGGGGGAAATGAATGGAATCCTATGGAGAACATGTTGCTTTTGGTACCAGAACAGCGCAAGTAGCAGCCAATCATAGGAACTTTTAGTTCCGTGTTTGCTTCATTTTAAATCCGAACAACTGGTCCCCTGGTTTCATCCCAGTTAACAAACGGCTAACAAGCTAGTAGTATTATCTATCTATAGCTAGTAGCTATAGATTCCTCTTCAAGATGTGTGTGTGTGTGTGTGTGTGTGTGTGTGTGTGTGTGTGTGTGTGTGTGTGTGTGTGTGTGTGTGTGTGTGTGTGTGTGTGTGTGAGACAGTCATCATAATGCTCACAGATACACACTAACCAGATGATTTGTACAGTGTGCAGCTACTGTAACTCTCTAGCAGCGGTGTTACCTGTAATCTGTTAGATAGCAAGAGAGGTTGTGCGTTTTATTCTTGCAAGAAACAACGAGGTTGCTAAAAGCTGACATGGTAAACAAAAGTACAATATAAATGTTCAGATGTGGTCCTCGGGACATGTTAGAGTAGAGCATGAGCTGGCGTGTTTACTGACCTGTGTGTGTGTGTGTGTGTGTGTGTGTGTGTGTGTGTGTGTGTGTGTGTGTGTGTGTGTGTGTGTGTGTGTGTGTGTGTGTGTGTGTTTGGACAGCGTGCAGCTCAACAGCAGAAAGCCCAAAGGCAGCTGGAGGAAGCGCTAGAGTCTCGTCTCCAGCGCATGCAGCCTCCTCCCACGCAGGCCGTGACCTCTCCATCCTCTGACACGCTTCCTTCCACGGACACGCAGCTCTCCACAGACACAAACGTCTCCAGTGGTGAGCACAGTGCCTCCCAGCTGCTTCATTCCACCACGCATGTTTCTTTTTAGTGCTTTATTTCACCACTTATCATTAACCCATTAAGGGCACGATCACAACCCACTTGTATTCTACCTATAGGGCAGTGGTTCTCAACCTTTTAGGGCAGCGACCCCCCCCAAAATAATCATATTTGAACTATATTTGAACTGGGGACCCCCCACCCTGACGAGGACTAAGAGTTGAGGCATTACATTTTGTATAACATGGTTCTATTGTGAAAATAGCAGATCTACATGCTCACAACGAGCATGTAGATCGGCTATATTCACAATTTCTGCTTATGATATTTGACAATTTTACCAATGTTTGTCCATATTATGTTTGTTATAATCTAAAATGATACAGATGCTTTCCCAGTTTTAATGGGTACCTGAAGTGTTGTAAAAATGCAGTAATGATAACAAAATAATCATACCTGTTCTGTTCTTACCAATGTTACTACAGGATCCCAGCCTGCTTTTACGGACCCTCCCCGTAATCCTCACCTCACCGACAGCTCAGACACAGACAGATACAACAACACGGGCCACAAAGCCACGACAGGTGACTGACACACACACACACACACACACACACACACACACACACACACACACACACACACACACACACACACACACACACACACACACACACACACACACACCCTCATGTCAAAGATAAACCAAGCAGTCAGTCATACTCCAGTGTTTGTACGAGGCAAGCGATGGAAAACCTTCGTTACATTTGGATTTGAATAGGATATCATTTATCTAGAATGAGTTTTGAATCAAGAGCAGGGTTGAACAAAATGCTTAGAATTCAGTTAATTTTTCTACTGGTTAGACCAATGCATTCTAATTATAGTGGCATACTTTGCAGAACGAAAACACTTTTTTAACCTGGTGTCCCTGTTTTTGTTATGTCATTATAGTTTTCAAAAATATATATATTTTTTTAGATATTATCAAAAATTTGGAAAATAGATATTCAAGCTCACAACACATTGCTTTGTGACACATTGCGAGCTTGTAAATGAGCTATTTTCAGAATGTGTCATTACACAAATTATACATGGTTAATATCTTATTGTAACATTCTTCTTATTGCATCATCATAGAGTTTGGCTTTTGAAAACCTGATAGGCTGTCTGTACAACCAGTCATCACCCGTTCTTTGGTCCTCTGTTTCTCCTGTCTCTGTTAGAAGGGGGAAGCGAGGAGGTAGAAGTTGGGAAAATCTCTTTCAGTCCTTCTGAGATCCTGGGACATGGCACAGCAGGAACGTTTGTCTTCAGGTAGTGCATCTGTGTACACACTTGTACTTTTATCATGTCACACTCTTGACCTAGTGCTATCCTTAGGTCTGGATATCGGTGCTGTGGAACTAATTGACGACCTAATGGTCCGTGGAGTGACTGACCACAAAGCCCTTGTTTTTAATCTCCCACTGCCCCGCCCTCCCCCCAAGCCCTCAGCCTCTTTTAGATCACACGTTTTTAACTCCAACTCAGCTAGTGCTTTTTGTAATGCTTTTATAACCTCCCCATTCCTGAGTTCCTCCGGCCAGCTCACTGGAAATCCCGATGTCAATATCTTGGTGGACAGTTTTAACAGTAACTGCCTAACTATCCTGGACTCCATTGCACCATTCAAAACAAGAATCCCAAAATTAAACCTAAATCCATGGCTCAATGAGCACACCCGGTCAATCAAGAGAA
Organism: Nannobrachium achirus; assembly: GCF_963921795.1. Taxonomy (NCBI): domain Eukaryota; kingdom Metazoa; phylum Chordata; class Actinopteri; order Myctophiformes; family Myctophidae; genus Nannobrachium; species Nannobrachium achirus. The sequence goes on along the minus strand of NC_137812.1, from coordinate 26,605,458 downwards.
AACGCAGAACAGCAGAACGGAAATGGAAAACCACCAAACATCCTGACTCCCTCATTATCCTTAAAGATCTCATGAAAACCTACCAAGAAGCTGTAATCAAGGCCAAGTATGACTATTACTCTGATATAATCACAAAAAGCAGCAATAACCCCAGGACCCTCTTCTCAGTAATTAACTCTGTTACAAAACCCCCGACCTCCCACCAACTAGAGCCATCATCAGCAAAATGTGAACAATTACTGACATTTTTCATCAATAAAGTTCTAGACATCCGTCTCCAGATCCCACCCATCACTGATATCACCTCAATCTCACCCACCGTTCCAGCTCCTCTTCATCAATTTGAACCCATAACCCTGTTAGAACTAACCAAAACCATATCACAAATGAAATCCTCATCCTGCAATCTCGACACAATTCCAACTTCACTTCTTAAAGAGGTATTTGAAACAGTAGGTCCATCCATCCTCACCATTATCAACCACTCCATAGTTTCCGGTTCTGTCCCACTCTCTTTTAAACACGCCTTAATCCACCCCCTTCTAAAGAAACCTACTCTCGATCCTCTTCTTCTCACCAACTACAGACCCATCTCCAAACTGTCTTTCATGTCCAAAATATTAGAAAAAATAATTTCCTCACAACTCCTCACACACCTGTCCAACCACAATCTTTTAGAAAAATTCCAATCCGGTTTCAGAGCACACCACAGCACAGAGACAGCCTTGGCTAAGGTCACCAGTGACCTGTTAATGACACTGGACAATGGGGATGCAGCAATATTGGTCCTCTTGGACTTAAGTGCGGCTTTCGACACAGTCGACCATGCCACCCTGTTGAACCGACTACAGTCATGGGTGGGTCTAACTGGCACCGCTATCCAGCTGATGCAGTCATACTTAACATCTAGAACCTTCTCTGTCGAGATTGGAAATGCCACCTCCTCCTCTGCCCCCCTCATTCACGGTGTCCCACAAGGATCAATTCTTGGTCCTTTGCTGTTCTCCGTCTATATGCTTCCCCTAGGTCAAATCATTCGTAAACACAACATTCAATTCCACTGTTATGCAGATGACACCCAATTGTACCTCCCACTCAACACCTCAAACCCAAATTGTCTTTCCTCCCTAAAAGCCTGTTTAACTGACCTCCAAAACTGGATGTCTGCTAACTTCCTACAACTCAATACTAACAAGTCAGAAATCATCCTGTTCGGCCCTCCCACCGCTAGATCTCAACTACTAAACTGTCTCGACTCCATGTCCACCAATGTTACACCAGTAGCAAGGAATCTGGGTGTGCTACTGGACTCTGACCTCCGTTTGGAGGCCCAAGTAAAAACGGTGGTACGGAATTGCTTTTTCCAACTGAGAAACATTTATAGAATTCGAGCTGTCCTTTCCACCCCTAACCTCCATAAAGTTATTAATGCCCTCATCTCATCACGTCTGGACTACTGTAACTCACTATATTCTGGTATCAGCAAGGGAATCATACATCGCCTACAGTTAATACAAAATGCGGCCGCCAGGCTTATTACTGGGACTAGGAGGTCTGAACATATAACCCCGGTACTGGCTGCATTACATTGGCTGCCTGTAGCATTTAGAATTGATTTTAAGATTTTATTGTTAACTTTTAAAGCTCGTAACGGCCTAGCACCTCAGTATCTAGTTGATCTTTTAAAACCATATGTGCCTGCCCGCAGTTTGAGGTCCTCTGGTTTGGCTCTTCTGGAGGTTCCCAGCTCAAACAGGGTAACCAAGGGTGACAGGGCCTTTGCGGTCAGGGCCCCCACGCTTTGGAACAGCCTGCCAGTGGCCCTCAGATTTGCTAGCTCCATAACTGTTTTTAAGTCTCAACTTAAGACCTATTTTTATAGAAAGGCCTTTTTAACCCCCTAAAGTGCATCTTTTCTCACTGTTACCATTGCTGTATGTTGTTTTTATACTTATTTTATTGTTACTGAACCTGTTATAATTATGACTCACTGTTGATGTTATTTTGTTGTTAAGCACTTTGTAACATTGTTTTAAAAGGTGCTATATAAATAAAGTTTTATTATTATTTATTATTATTATTCTACTCTTTATTGCATTGTACAGTGGTCCTTGTCACTGACAGGGTATAGTAGAGTTTCTTAGATTAAAGACATTGTTTTTAACTCATTCTCTGACAAGAATAAATAACCCAAAAACTGGCAGCGATTTTCAGTTTTTCTGACCTTTTCAAGTAGTCACAGAATATTTATCTCCTGTACGATCGATTTAGTTTGTAATGACGGAGGTCATCTCTGTGCTTCTTTGAGAAAAAAATCATTTCGACCACCCGTTCTCGAGTTATGGGCCGCTGAAACAGCGTGTCCCACTCTCACATGCAACACAATCAAAGGAGTGTAGATAATGGCGTTTCCGCGGAAAAAAGTATAGACAGAAAACGGATGTAGATCTCAGTTTTAGATTACATCATTTCATGTGTTCGGATGGGACTGATTCCAATCTTTTTACACCTGATGGAGCTGTTCGCTAACAAAAAAAAAGAGAGACTTGAAAAGACGGGATTGGTGGGCCAACCCAAATAATCTGTGGAAGTACATGATCGGCAGAGAATGAGTTAATCATTTAATTTAAATCATCTTACTGTGTACTAACTGTGTGTGTGTGTGCGTGCGTGCGTGCGTGTGTGCGGGGGTGCGTGCGGGCGTGCGTGTGTGTGTGTCTAGGGGTCGTTTTGATGACCGCCACGTAGCAGTGAAGCGCATCCTCCCCGAGTGCTTCGTGGTGGCGGAGCGCGAGGTGCAGCTGCTGCGACAGTCTGACACGCACCCTAACGTGATCCGCTACTTCTGCACAGAGAGAGACCACCTGTTCACCTACATAGCCATAGAGCTGTGCACTGCCACTCTGCAGCAGGTCAGTGTGCACGTGAAACCAGTCCTCAACCTGTGGGTTCAGGACCCCCAGGGAATTATTTTGGGGGGTGCCCAGATGATTAACTTAATGTGCAACATTGTTTTCGCACTCAACAGTAAACAAACCAACATAAAGTTTAAGGTTATAGAGCGGTATATGCACAGTTCTAAAGTGACTGATGATTTAAGGACTTTTGAATTCCTCAAAAATTACAAATTAAACGACTAGTTTGGGTCCCGGGCAAATGTCTTATCTCTTTTTTTGGGTCTCGAGTCTGAAACATTTAGGATCCACTGCTCTAAAGTACATTGGTTTTGTTGGCATAATGTTCAAAGATGGCTCTGTGAGCTGCAAGCTAACTTCAAGGACGGTAATATAGCTGGGATTAGAAATGGCAATGGCAATAACCCAATGGTGTGTGCGTGTGTGTGTGTGTGTGTGTGTGTGTGTGTGTGTGTGTGTGTGTGTGTGTGTGTGTGTGCGTGTGCGTGTGCGTTTGTGCGTGTGTGCGTGCGTTCCCTATAGTACGTGGAGGAACCTTCCTCTTTCCCTGGGATAAGCGCTGTGAGCCTGTTGGAGCAAACCATGTGTGGCCTCTCTCATCTCCACTCCTTAAACATAGGTCTGACACACACACACACACACACACACACACACACACACACACACGCACACACACACACACACACACACACACACACACACACACACACACACACACAGTTAGTGTTGTTGCCATGGATAGGAAACAACCCCAAAAGTCAAATACTTGTCACGCAGTTTTGGCTGCACACACTCGAGTCATAATTATGTCAAATCGACCGGCTTCATCGCGAATCATGTTCTTGCATTTTGCTAAGAGATACAGTACGTTGTTGTTGAGATAATTAATTTTCCCCATTGACTTGAATGGGGAAACGCAAAACTTTCCAGTTTTTACAGCTCTCCTTCAGACAGTCAAACATTAAAAAGTGTTTCTGTAATTTCCCCCCCCCCTCTCAGTCCACCGGGACCTGAAGCCCAGGAACATCCTGCTCTCTGGTCCCGGGGCCCTGGGCCAGATCCGGGCTCTCATCTCCGACTTCGGCCTCTGCAAGAAGATCATGGACGGTCGAACGAGCTTCTCCCTGCGTTCCGGAATACCGGGAACAGAAGGCTGGATCGCCCCTGAGGTGCTGCGGGATACGCCTGGTAACAACCCGGTAGGAGACGCACGCCGAATGTTTACCTGAGCAGAAACTGTCGAGATGTTGTATTAGTTCCACACTATTGTATACTACGGTAAATACACCTGTACCTCTCCTCTCCTCTCCAGACAGCAGCTGTGGACGTGTTCTCGGCGGGCTGTGTGTTCTACTATGTGGTCAGTGGGGGGCAGCATCCGTTTGGAGACAGCCTGCGGCGACAGGTTAACATCCTAGCTGGGGAATACACACTGGCACACTTCATGGAGGATATGCATGGTGAGTGTGTGTGTGTGTGTGTGTCTCAAACGCAATGATTACTTGCGCCAGCATAGCGCGCAAGCACTGTGTCCGGTGCCATCTGTTTCCCGGCACCTCGACAGAGTGCCAACTAGTAGGGCTGTCACGATTATGACATTTTACATGCCGATTAATTGTCACCCAATCAGATGATGTCATAGCTCGAGATCTGATTGAACGGATGGTCAGCCCTGAGCCGGAGTCCCGCCCCTCCACCTCCTGTGTGCTCAAACACCCTTTCTTCTGGAGGCCTGAGAAGCAGCTGCTGTTCTTCCAGGTGTGTGTCTGTAGTGTGTGTTGAACAGTGGTGAAAAGTAACAAAGTATATTTACTGTACTTGAGTACAATTTTAAGTATTTTTACATAATTTGAGTATTTCCAATTTTCAGTACTTTTACTTCTACTCCACTACATCTTTCACTTAAGTAAACAATGTGAATACTTTTTTCCACCACTAGTGTGTTGAACCAGTTAGCAGTCATCATGCTCACAGATGCACACTAACCAGATGATTTGTACAGTGTGCAGCTACATGTACTGTAACTCTAGCAGTGTTACCCGCAGAGACACGTAATCTGTTATATAGCAAAGAGATGTTGTGCGTTTAATTCTTGTAAGAAACGACGAGGTTGCTAAAAGCTGACACTGTAAGCAAAAGTACAATACAGTATATGTACATGTAGATGTGTTTCTCCCTCTCTCTGTGTGTATGCTCGTACACATGTTTGCATATGTTTGATTGTAGGACGTAAGTGACCGTATAGAGAAGGAACCGGTTGACAGTCCCATCGTGGTCAGACTGGAGACTGCAGGGAGAGCAGTGGTCAGAACCAACTGGAGGATGCACATCTCTGTGCCTCTACAAACAGGTACACACACACACACACACACACACACACACACACACACACACACACACACACACACACACACACACACACACACACACACACACACTTTGGATGTTACAGTCCTTGACAGCATGGACGAAGAAATTAAAATCATAGTTATGATTCATGCGCTGTGTTTTCATGATTCATGTGTTGTTTTCATTCAAACAAATTATATGAATCCAGTTTTCCATGGTGTGTTGTAGATTTGAGACGCTTTAGGACATACAAAGGGAACTCTGTCAGAGACCTGCTCAGAGCCATGAGAAATAAGGTCAGTGTGTGTGCCTTTAACACATAATATGCGCTTTTGTTCTTCCTGTTTTTATTTATTTTTTTATTTTTTATTGAATACTCCATTAACAGTTGCAAAAAGTACAGAGGTACAGTTATACAATAATGCTAAAAGGATAGAAAAGGGGGCTTGTTTCCATTGTGGTCCTGTGTATTCAATTCATCAAGACATACAATACTGTACAAGAAATCATCAATACTAGGAGCAGTAAAATATATTTACAGAAACACAGTGGGGGTAATTTCTTAGCTAGAAGACTTGTATTGTCCAGGTCCAGTTGCCAAGTGCAGACGGGTGCTCTTTTATGGCGGTTTTGAAGGAGGGTAGGGAGTCACACTTTGTGATGACTGGTGGTAGGAATCAGGGTATTCCACATTTTGGTGGCATAATGGTAGAATAAATTCATACCCATGTTTGTGCCGAATCCGGGGGGAATGAGATCTGTGTTCATGCACGTGTGTCTTGCTTCTCTAGAATGTTGTGTTCTGCATGTTGTAGTGGGTGGAAAGTAACTAAGTAGATGTTACTTAAGTACTGTACTGAAGTACAATTTTGAGGTACCTACTACCTGCACTTTTTTACTTCTACTCCACTGCATCTCGGATCCAAATATTGTACTTTTACTCCACAATTCACAACACTTGTTACTCTGTAGATTTAGATTATTTTGAAAACATACACTTCAGCATACACCTCAGCCTATATACATTACGGCCATTTGAAAATATCCAATCTACAAGCTTGAAATGGGACATTCTGCGTATTGACATTTTGATGCCAATACTTTTGCACTTTCACTCAAGAAGCAAATGTTTTTATTTCAGACTTTTACTTGTAACAAGACTATTTCCATATTGCAGTATTGATACGTTTACTTAAGTAAAACATGTGAGTACGTTTTCCCACACTGTGTTTGCAGAAACATCACTACCACGAGTTGCCGCCGGAGGTCCAGGAGACCCTTGGAGAAGTACCGGAGGGCTTCGTCGACTACTTCACCTCTCGCTTCCCCCGTCTGCTGCTGCACACACACGCTGCTCTGCACATCTGTGCGCACGAGAGACTGTTCCACCCTTACTATCTGCCCCCCTCCGCCAATTAACACACTTCAATCTGCGCACGGTCAACACACACACACACACACACACACACACACACACACACACACACACACACACACACACACACACACACACACACACACACACACACACACACGGTATGTACAAAAACCTACCCTGGCCGAGATATTCATATTTTTCTCCTCAGCAGGAGAAAAACAAAGCACTGCTCATTGCTTTTCTTATTGTTCTTATTTTTTTTTTAAACACTCCTTTATTGTGAAGAGATAAAGGATGGCCGCTGTCATAGTTCTTATTTTTTTAAACACTCCTTTATTGTGAAGAGATAAAGGATGGCCGCTGTCATAGGTTTGTGGTAGGAATTTAATGCTCGTTACAGTAAATGGCTACCATAACCTGTGGTGACCAGACAAGACAAGACTGCATAATGTGCATAATGTTGGAAGAAATCTTTTAAGTATAATTCTTATACTAAGGGTTGTTTACCCTTCTATTGTTCAGTTAAAAGACCATACCGGTGGTCTGCCAAGTTTAGCCATTAACTCTCTATAAACTTTATATTTAATGCCCACCATTTTACAAATGATACATTGGGGAAGCCTCTGGATTCTGTTCATTACAGTGCAGTGTGAAAATCATCATGGTTCTTGTGATAGATAAGCCAACATAGTGAACATTTATTACACCGTTACTGTTTTGTTGTATTTGATCAATTTGAACGATTTTTAAAGTCTAGATGAAATGATCCATGCAATGTTTAGGCAACATTGAAGGAATATTCAGGTTCGTTTTAATGACCTTGGAGAAAATGTAATGTCGCAAAAACTATAAATACATTTTCCGAAAAAGTTATCTAACTTTATTTAGGCTACAATATGTATCCGAACCTGTGAATGGATGACAACAGGTATACGTGAAAGGTCAAGTGTCTCCAGTAGAGACTGCTCAGTACAATATTTGATATCACAATCATGATCTAATCTAAGAATCTTCTTGTCTGCTTGTGTGTATGTGCGTGTGTGTGTGTGTGTGTGTGTGTGTGCGCGCGTGTGTGTGTGTGTGTGTGTGTGTGTGTGTGTGTGCGCGTGTGTTACTTTGATAGCTCCAGAGGGGACAGTGTGTTACTGCAGGTAGTTGATTACACTGACTGAACAATGTGTTTTTTCTTTTTTTAAACAAAAAACCTTTTTATTTATGGGGTGTTTTTATGATAATGTATTTCTTGACTGCGTCATAGCATATTGCCAACAGTGTTGCACTGTGAAGATCAGATTTTTTATTTTTCAAGTTTACTGGCAATAGTTTAAAACTGCCAACCACGTGTATTTTTTGTACAGACAGCTCACCTACTCCCCATTTTAACTGAAATGTCATAACTAATGTTTAATAACAGCACCACTCCAGAATGTAGGCATTTCCAGGTCCTGTAAGCCTATATATTAGACCTAAAGACATGCTAATGAATGTTGTATGCGCTCTTGACTATAGCAGTCTTACTACTGTTGCTCTAGTTACTGGATGAATGTGTATGCTTTGTGCTGCTCTAGAATGAAGGGGGAAAACAACTTTTATACCTTTTTGTTTGCGTGAATAATAAAGTGCTTTGAGTCTTCTAAAGCTTGATGGGGATTCAGTCTGTTATTTGCCCACTAAACAATGGAACCATGATATTGACAAGATACTGTCATGTCAATATCTCTGTTGAGTTAGAGGTCTGGGAACCACAGTGCTGAGAGTTAGAGCATTAAGGCCTGTCCATACTTTGACGGAAATATTCGGTGAGTTGGAATTTGCAACGTGCAAATTTCCGAACTCTCATTCTGTCTAATGCTTTTCAGAAGTCGAGAGTGACGTAATTTTGTAGTCGAACCGTACCTTTTGACCGAAAAGGGTGGTTCGGTTTCGGTCAAAGTATGGACAGGCCTTAAGTCCACTTCACCATCTTTGACGTGTACATGTTGCCTTCTATTGCTTTTGATTCAAGTAAGAATTAAAAAAAGTATATGTTTTTAAAAGTACAAGTAAAAGGAAGAGTACAATTCTTATCTTTCACATCAACGAATGGACCTTGTGACTCTTGTTTCAGAGAAGTTATTCTGAAAACACCTGCACTGCATGCACTGATGTGCTTGCTAGAAGAACCACTAATTTATACAAAGCTTGTAGAAACACCTAAAAACAGAAATGACTGAGGAATCAGAACAATTAAAACAAATGACTCCTACACTCCCTTACAAGATGTAACGATACAGAAACCTTGAACTATGATCACTAGCTGGATACCAGTATTTTTCATCATGGACATGTGGCCTTGAATTTATTTATCTATTCATATTCACTGTGTTAGCTAGCGCATGCATATCCGTGTTACGGTTAATTACATTTCTTATCAGCAAATGAATAAAATATATCAAATAGAGCCTTTGACATGCCCACAGGAGATGTTATGTTTACAGTCATCTGTTAATTGGGGAAGGCTTAAAGGGTGTGGATGCAATAAGGAGGGTTAATTAATTCTAGACTGATGATGTCCCTCAAGGTTTTACACACTATCGTTGTGGTTGTGGCAAGTCTACCACTAGATGGCAGCAGATACCAAGACACACGAGCATCAGGAGCCAGAGGTGGGTAAAGAAGTGCAGAGGCTTGGACAAAGCACAGAGCCTTGGTTTTCTGGTGATATTCAGGTAACTTACTTGAGGGCCATGCTTTCTGTAACATCCCGCCCCTGCATCCCCCTCTGTCCAATGGATGGTGAGGGCAAAGGAGGACTTAGTGATGGACATCTCCATGGGTGAACCACGGGTGGCTTTTGTGAGCAGAATAAGCAAAGTAACCGTGACCTTCCTATTCCCCCAGTCATCCACAGGCCACACATCATTATTCCCCAAACAAAACACACCCTCTTCAGTCTTCCACATGGAGGCAAACACTATTTCCCTCACTTACCTTGCAGGGCCTGTGCAGTCACGCACGCACGCACGCACCGTCGCACGCATGCACGCACACACACACACACACACACACACACACACACACACACACACACACACACACACACAGTCAGATACCTTCACAACTTTGGGTAAGTGTGTTCTACTATCTATGTCTATGTCGATGATACACACTGTGTGTTACACACATGAAGCTTGAAGTTGATCAGTGGTCGGATGCAGTGATGGTCTTTTTATTATCATAGGCCTATTTTCTTTTTTGATGTATTAAAAAGTAGCCTGAGATCCATCTTCAAACTAAATTCACTGAATGTAGCACAGCAGGCTGGATCCAAGGCTAATTAAAAAAGGGTCTTATAAGTCCTTAAAGTTAAACTGTCACTTGACTGTCATCTGGTTGAAAACCACTGATCTGCAGTCAGCTCAGAGCCGCTATTAGAGACACAACAACCCTGGCATCACTCCTGCACCCTCTGTGGCAATTTCCTTTTCATTTACAGTACACGGCCGGGCATTTGCAATTCAGTTTCTTGCTATTTGATGCCATTTTCAGTGTTTGAGCTCTAGTCTGGCGGCTCCTCAACACTTTCAATGACATACCACGCACAAGACACCCACACCCAATTTCAGAGGGTGACCATGTGCCAACATTTTATAGGAGTTCTTACAAATATAATGAAAAAAGAAAAGAAAATGACAGTGCAACACTCTTTTCCCCCTTGAAGTACCATTTGATGGGTTGAATTTCTCTTTCCAGTCTGTCCACAAAAATTAAGATGATCACTTTTGGTTAAAAAACAAAAACAAACATGGGAGAGCAGTTTATCGTGTGCAGACGAATTCCTGTATGCACCCAGATACTCCGGCGACTACAGAGCCCTTCCCACTGATTCTCTTTCACCCAGAGCTGGTGCTACTTATGTCACCTTGTGAACCATTTACGGTTAGATTGAACATCTCTGTTTCAAGTTCTGCTTGGATACCGTTGCAGTGGGTCTTAGGTTTAGAGAACCAGGTATTTTTCAGGGACGAGGATCACCTGCACCTTCTCACTCTGGTTCTGTCCGTCTCTCTCCCTGGTAGTGGATCTACAACAGAGGAGAAGCAAACAGCATTAACATTACCTATACAGTACCTCCTCCTTCCTGGCTCATTAACAAGAAACCTGTTCTCCCGTCCCAAACCTGTGTTCACTATACTTCTCTTCTACCAATTATTCTTATCTCCTGTTTCTTTCTCATATCGGAGGACCTCATTTTACCCCTGACCTGATGTGAGAGTTGCAGAGTGCTGAATCAAATTGCGCCATGGAAAATAGAAATGTGCTACTTTAGTGAGAGCGGACAAATGCTACTAGAGGGAACATGATTCTTTTAAAGATTTGTTTTTTGGGGCTTGATAGGACAGTAGACTGACAGGAAATGGGGAGAGATGGGAAATGACACGCAGCATAGGTCGTCGGGATAGGGACTCGAACCTGCGACACGCTGTCAGGTATCAGAGCCTATGTGGTATGCATGCACCTGGACCGGTAGGCCAGCGGGCACCCCGGAACATGATTCTCCTATAGGAGAAAGCAGCGCAAAGCATACGCAAAGATGTACTTAACTATTATTACGAATATTACTATACATTACTGTATGTGTATACAGTATTGTAAACTAAATCACACCTGCGTGAAGTGAGCAGTGCTCATGTTGCACTATATATACACCGATATCTTGTGACATCATGTCATTTGTAGTTAGAACCCCATGGGAAAACCCTTGGAAAGCTGACATCAAACTTACGTCATCCAATGGGAAAACCGTTGGAAAAACACATGGTGCAAAAACGCAAAGCCACATACATAGGAGCGGTTAGCACCGCTCAAAAACATTTGGTTCAATTGTTTGTAAACTGTAGGATTCTATGTAAAACATTTCCATACAGTACCGTATGTCTTACAAATCGGAGTAAATATGTATATATATATACTCCATATCAGGGGTTTTCAAACATTGTTGACTCAGGGCACCCCTGTAAATAACATTTTCATCAATGGCACCCCTGAATTACGCTGTTACTTTTTTTGAATCTTATATCATATTACGCTAGGTAAATATGCACGTCTTTCCACCTGATGCTATGTTACGGAGAAATATCTGTTTCCATCAGATTCAGAACTGATTGAAAATAACTTTATACTTGACGTTTAACCACTTGAACCTGCAGCATCCCTATTCTGGGGGGAAGGTTCACCAAAATGGCCAATCTACAAGCTCACAACACGTCACAACGTGACGTGTTGTGAGCTCGTAGCTTGTAGATCAGCCATTTAGATCTGCTATTTTTGGTGAAGAGAGTTGGGGTAGATGGAAAAAGAACTCAAGTACAGTGCATATCAGGTCTGTTTTAATGAAGTGATATTGATGAATTCCAAATAATATTTGGAATACTTTTATAATATTATTATAAAACTATTCCGGCACCCCTGGACTGGCAACACGGCACCCTAGGGTGCCACGGCACCCACTTTGGGAAACGCTGCTCTATATTAAAGAGATCATTTTAAAAGAAAAAAGGTGCATCTTCATTCTCCAGACTTTTTTGAAAATGAATTGTTGTCAACATTGCCCTCAGCACAGATCTGTAGATAATGGATTGTTATGCTTGTATTTAAAGGAGAGACAATCAATCATTAGATGCATTTTCCTGCTACCACATCTGTTTATAACTGTGTGCTGCGCTGCAGCAGGTAACTCAGGACAAATTCTTCAAATTAGATCACAACTCTGATATGAAATGGCAATTACCGTAGGAGCATTAAGTTAGCAAACTTCATTAAATGAACCAACCTAAGTGCTCAAATAATGAACAAATAAACAGTGCTTCTACATTTTTAATGCAATTCCTTTAACGATAGTGCCACCTAATTACCTGAGCATTTCATTTTAAGCAGCCCAAGGTAAACCCATATGCCATTTCCCAGCCTATTTACTTTGCACATTGCATACTGTAGGTGGAAATGAAGCATAGTGCACCGTAAGCTATAACACTGGTGGACTAAAGTAAATTAAAGGACATTTTATAGGAGAGTATTTATTTTATTTTAGTGATAAAACTAAGATCATCTGTCAACCCTCCTAATTATGAAGAAAGCAATGTCAGCATTCGCCTGTAGCTCAGGCAGCCTCTTGTAACTGTTTGCACTTCCACAGTCATAGTAACAAGCAATTTCCACATTTCAATGACTTCTGTTGAGGCCTTATACTGTTCACTTTATGCATGTACATACCCTATATACTATAGAGCCTATGCACATGCATGAAATGAATGGCAAATCGAGTGGCAAAGTGAGTGGCAAAGTGAGTTTACCGTCGTTTAATGCAATCAGATAGGACTTTTCTGTTTGGATGTTTTGGCTGTCAAGGCCAGAAAGTATTTTTTTGCCACTCAGTAAACCTGTGTTCCTGTAAGTTCCGAGGCTAATTTGACAGGGATTGCCTTCTAAATTCGTGATTTGTGCTTATTTAAATTTTATTTTTGCTTTTTCCCCTAAAGAAATATAGCGGGGCAGTTAAGGAGAACAATACTTCAGTTCTGGAAAGAAGCACCAAAATTTGACAGAGTGTACCTCTTGGGTCATTCTTTAGAAAAATCACATTAGACACTTAATTTTCAAAATGGCCGCCAGTTTTAAAGATGGCCGCCTTTTCGGATATATTTTACAGTAAGCCAGACAGTTTATATCGAATTTTCATAATATTAGAGTTGTTTTGAAGGTTTTAAAACATCCTGAGTTCATTTATTACACTTTTAAAGCAGCCATAATAACCTTTCTGACTTTTGGTTGTGGTCTTTCCTCACCTGGGACCCCCCAGACAGACCCCTGAGCCTATTTAGCTCTGCTCCTGCTCCAGAACAATGTTAAATTAGATCTGAAATATGCCCTGAAATAAAAAAATTACTAGTAACAAATAACAGAGGTCTTCCACGGGGGGTCCGGGACCCCTGGGGGGGTCCTCAGAGCTACTACAGGGCCTGCCAAATCTTTTTCTTTTCTTTTTTTTTTTTACATTTTAAACTTATTATTCTCAGTATTATTTATAATGTTTTTGTGTTAAGCAGTTATGGTTGACAGCTGTTACTGGATTGCAATAATGAAGGTATTGCAACTTTTCACAGAACAACATTTCCATTTATTGCACTGCACTCACACTGACAACACACACACACACACACACACACACACACACACACACACACACACACACACACACACACACACACACACACACACACACACACACACACACACACACACCTCTTTGTTATTGTCACCCCAAAACCCTCACCTTATCCTCTTATAGAGCCCATGGTCAATTACGCCCAAAGAGATTCACTACAATACAGTAATTTCAGACATGCAGGATATATATTCATCATCATCATCATCATCATCTTCAATGTCCAACCTATTAGTGTTGACACAGTCTCCACCATAGCATAGAGTGAAAGGCAGGTTATTTGAGCAGATGCACCGTCCCTTACAACCTGCTTTGCAGACACATTTGATGAGCTCAAGTACTGCCTTTGGAGCAGGGAGAGCAAGAAACCTGAAACCTGGAATATACCCTCCACTCTCTGAATTCCATCTATTTTCTTCGATTGGTGGAAGCACAGGGCAATTTGTCAGGTATGATTTATCCTGCATTGTGACGGAGTTGGCACGGAGGTAATGTGGTAGCAGTGCAGCACGAGTTGGAGGTAGCATCTCACCCTCCAAGTTCTTTGACAGAAATAGTTCCCATCTGAGTAATCCCAGGGTTGTTGGACCTTTTGAACTGTAAACATGGCATGCAAAATGTTCCGACTGCAATGTTGATGGAAGCTCACCATTTATAAGCTCTTGCCAAGGTCCTTGAAGCGGTTAATGGCTTGGTCATCATCAAGTAGGCATTGACCCATGTCTTTTTGGTGATTCCAACAAATGTTCTTCCCCAGTCAGCACCTGAAAAACTATGTACGCAAAGGAACCCTTGACATTTGTAACATCCAATAACTTGAACTCACTCGAATATATCAATTTCCTTTTTTTGTACTGGAGGCAAGGACTTGATAAGGAATCGGGGTATCAGCCTCTTCATGTGTTTGCACTTTCTCAAAATCATGTCCCTTGATGAAGGTCTCGTATTATTATGCCTACTTTGTCATACCTGACAAATTGCCCTGAGCTTCCATCAATTGAAAAAATAGATGGAATTCAGAGAGTGGAGGGTATGTTCCAGTCAGGTTTCTTGCCCTCCCTGCTGCAAAGGCAAAGCTCATCAAATGTGTTTGCAAAGCATTGCCTAGCGTTGCCAGCCTCTATCACACTTCGTTTTGGGAAGAGAGTCTGGGATTTCAGGAAGAGCTTTCATTTCTGGGGGGCGGGCTAAAGCCTAGTGACGCGAGCCCCAAACCACGTGCCCCAAGCACACAACCCTGATTGGCCAACACTTGAAGCTGGTTGAGGAAATAGAATCTCAATGGATCAGTTCCAAACCGTACTACAACACCACTACCGCCAGGGGGTGTTGTTGTGTTCGTTCTGGTTTATTAACCAGGCAATGCAAAGCAGGTTACAAGGGACGGTGAAGCTGCTCACAATAACCTGTCTTGCACTCTCCTCCCTGCAAATGCTATAGTGGAAACTATCAACACTATTAGGGAGGACATGTATAGTAGTGAATTTCTTTGGGTACAATTGACCGTGAGCTCTTTAAGAGGATAGGGTGTGGGTTTTGGGGTGACGATAACAAAGAGGTGTGTGTGTGTTGTGTTGTCAGTGTGAGTGCAGTGCAATAAATGGACATGTTAGACTGTGCGCCCAAAGTGAGAAGTTGCAATACCTTAATTCTTGCAATCCCTGCAGTAACACCTGTGAACCTGTCTGTCTAACACACAAATGTTATAAATAATACTGAGAATACTAATAAAAACAGTTTCAAATATATTTAAAAAAAAAAGAAAGAAAAAAAACTTCCCCATCAAGATTCGGCAGGCCCCCTGTAGTAACTCTGAGGACCCCCTAGGGGTCCCGGACCCCCTGTGGAAGACCCCTGGGTATTTGCTACTACTCATTTTTGCTTTCAGAGCACAGTTACAACAACTTTAATGTTTCAGTTATGATCTAATTTAACATTGCTCTGGAGCAGGAGCAAAGCGATTACTGAGATAAGCTCAGGTCCGCTACGGGACCTGTCGGTCCGTGCGGCGGCCACCGGTCCTACTGGCAGGACTGCTGGTCCTATCGCCGGCGATGCAGTGCGAC
This sequence comes from Nannobrachium achirus, assembly GCF_963921795.1. Lineage (NCBI taxonomy): Eukaryota > Metazoa > Chordata > Actinopteri > Myctophiformes > Myctophidae > Nannobrachium > Nannobrachium achirus. The sequence continues at coordinate 26,589,546 of NC_137812.1, read as the reverse complement.
TGCTGGTCGAACTAGCGGTCGTGCGGCAGTGTCTGCCGCTGCAGTTCCGCGGCAGGTGACGGTGCCAGAGAATGTATTCGCTCTTTCTACTATTCTGTCTTTGTTTCTGTCTAATAAAATATATTAGCTCTAATTACCAACACATTATTTCTTATTATGGCTTTATTCTGTCTTATTATGTCTTAAAGTGTACTGTAAAAGAGGATGGGACCGCTTGCAGTGTGGCACAAAGTGACGCACAGCCTTTATCTGATCACACGAATCATTATCTGGTTTAATAACGCAACGTAGTAAGCAATACATAAACGATCAAACTATATTCAAATGTACTAGTATAAAAAGTAATACTGCATGTCTGTGGATTGCGTATGTCCGCCCTTCTGTAGTTCATATATCGTGAGAAGCGACCAACTTCAAACTCTGCGTGGGCGTTGCCTCCGCCACGAGGGAGGCCTATAGTAGGCAATTGGCATATATGGAGATCCGGTTGTCCAGGTGCCAGTCTGACACCACCAGGGATCTCCATATATGAGCATAAAAGGCACAGACTGATACACAGGTATAAAAAATATCAATAATACAGAAAATACCCAAATATGGAGTACCATGATGTCCTCAATATGACATCATAGTACTGCCGTCATAGACTGGCTCGACTCCAAATTTGGTGGAGCTAACACGGAGCTCCATAATATATGGACATAATAGGGACACAGGCAGACCGATACAGAACTAGAAGCAGTGCTCTTCCGAGCACAGGTCTCCACCAGGCCAGGTAGGTGGAGTAAACATAGATAACCACTTACTGAGGAAGGAAGTATGGTGGATCCATTATCTCAAAACTATGGCACCAATGGGACTTCACGAAGAGTTCGACATTAGGCCTTTTCTCTAATGAAGCCAATTTAAGGGTTAATTGTGATAGAGAATGTATTTTGTATTTTCTATTTTCTATTTTTTATATTTGGGCTTGATCGCTTTAGTGATCAATCCTCTTAGCCTCGTAAACCAGCCTCTCCAGGAAAACTACATTTGATTTGCTTTCCAGGAGAGGCTGGTTCACAAGGCTAACTTAGTCCCCAGATCTCACAGCCATAGTGGGAAATTGGTTCTAAAGGCCTCTCCATACTTCGACCGAAACCGCCGTTTTTGGTCAAAAGGTCCTTTTCTACCATAAAATTATATCCCTCGGGACTTCTGAAAAGCATTGGACCGAACGAGAGTTCGGAAATTTGCACGTCGGAAAACACAACTCACCGAACATTTCGGTCGAAGTATGGAGAGGCCTTAAGCCCGGTCTATTTTGATGGCATAGAAGGCCCTTCTTGGCTTGTCTCTCAGGTCCTTTACAACTTGGTTGAAATGTCTTTTAAGGCCAAGGTAGGTATAGTATTCTAATCTAATGGGATTGTATTTAGAATTAATTTGCTGGTTTACATGGACCAATCAGGGGAAGCTTTTCACCTGTTGTGCGGACAGCAGTTGAAACGCAGTCAATGATTGGCCCCGATCATTTTCAGATTTTTCTCATTACTCTGTGCCTAGGCCGAAGTCCAGACCTGATACTGGGGAAGGTAAGTGACTGAGCACGTATCAGGGCTGGCTTGACAGGCAAGTATAGTCTCTCTCTCTCTCTCTCTCTCTCTCTCTCTCTCTCTCTCTCTCTCTCTCTGGTCACCATCTTGGAGAACTCCTCCCACCCCCTCTACCCTGAGATCTTTGGTTACTGGAGTATGAGAGGAAACAACCGTTTCTGCTACCCAGGACGGAGGTGCGAAAGACTTGGAAAGTCCTTTGTGCCGGTCGCTCTCAAGCAATACAACGAGACTCATAATGGTCGCTTGCCTAGGCCTAATAGGATTACCTAGGACAACTGTTACCTTGCACTACTGGAACAAAAGTTGTACTGACTCTGACCTCTCTTTTTCCCTGAGAGGTTTGCTGTGGCATCTTGCTCCCATTATTGCTTTAAAAGGAAACAAAAAATATATATATTCTTGACTTTTTGTCTCCACCAGCCGAAGGCAGGGGGAGAGTATGTTTTCGCCCCTGTCCGTCCTCCGAGTTTGTTACCAGCTAATCTCCGGTGCCGTTTGCCCGGACGCTGCCAAAATGAGCACACACACTCCCTGGATGCCAATTCAGAACCTCTGCCCCACATTTTTCAAATGGCCCTGATCTAGCGCCACCATGAGGCCGATGTTTGCAAAACACATTTCTGTACACTACTCAGATTTCTGTCCAAAAATCACGCAAATCGGTAGACAGCATCTCTACAGTCATGTGATCGACATGGATCTGTCTGATTGTCCATATTCCATCCTGATTGGCTGATATTGGCTTTCAAAGTTTGTAAGATTGGTCCATTTTGGACAAAATGCTTCAATTCACAAATGCAGAGTGCAATTAACATGAAATCGCGCACACAGGTTCCCACTAGGCCGAGGAAGAAATGCCACTTCAAATTTTTGAAATCAGCCTCATGGTGGCGCTATAACAGGCCGATTCGTGGTTTTACCTATAACTCCACCGATCAGTTTCAAACTTTGTAAGCGCACTCCCTATAGGCCAAGGAAAAACCCTTTCCTTGCATTTTTCACATCAGCCTTTTATAGCGCCACCTGGAGGCCGACTTATGTAAGACACATTTTTGGATATTACTCCTTCAGATTTTACCCAAAATTAACACAAATCAGTACACAGTATCTCTACAGTCATATGATCAAGACGGATCTGTCCTGTATTAAATATTCCATCCTGATTGGCTAAGATTGGCCTCCAAACTTTGCAGGATTGATCCGTTTCAAACAAAATTCCTCAAATCAAACACAGCGTGCAATTGTAATGAAATTGTGCACAAACATTCGCAGAAGGCCAAGGAAGAAATTACACTACAAAATGTTCAAATCAGCCTCATGGTGGTGCCATGAAAGGCCTAAGATTGGTGAAGAACACATGCCACCCTTTTTACATTGGCCTATTATACTACCACCAGGACACGTGGCTGGTGGAGACCTGTGCTCGGAAGAGCACTTCTTCTAGTTTGCACTGACTTTGGTCACTTTTTTTCTGGCCCTGCCCTATTGGGTTGTGTTGGTTGTACTGTGTATTATTGCGGTGTTGATATGGCGGTGTGATACTTGTGTTGCATGACTGCATTGACTAGCAGTGACTGTTATGTGCACTCTTTTGTTTGGCACTGTTTGTTAAGTTTGTTAAGTTATGCTTTGAGTATAGCTATCTATCTATCTATCTATCTATCTATCTATCTATCTATCTATCTATCTATCTATCTATCTATCTATCTATCTATCTATCTATCTATCTATCTATCTATCTATCACTCTCTCTGTCTGTCTGTCTGTCTGTCTGTCTGTCTGTCTGTCTGTCTGTCTGTCTGTCTGTCTGTCTGTTCATTCTAGTCTTCACATGTAAGGTGTGTCAAGACACCAGTAATGTTGCCATACCTTAGCTTTTGCTGAACTGTCGCTACTGACTGAACCCAACAGGAAGGAAAGTACAAGAAGTAATACCTTACATTGTGCTTGTCACTTACGGCAGAGAGACATCACACATTCGACGTCAACTGTCCGAATCAAGGTAGGAATCAAGCATTTCATCCAACCTTCACCACTGTGTGTGTGTGTGTGTGTGTGTGTGTGTGTGTGTGTGTGTGTGTGTGTGTGTGTGTGTGTGTGTGTGAAAAAAACACGCACACGCACGCAGCAAGACTCTGAACCCCTAGTTACTCCCGGTGAGCAGGTTTGTGCCTTGCATGGTTTCCTCCGCCATCTGTGTGTGAATGTGTGTGTGAATGGGTGAATGTAATGCACAATCTCTGTAAAGCACCTTTGATAAAGGCGCTATTTAAATGCACCACTTACCACTTGACTTGTCACTTGTCTTCTCTGTCCCCTCTCCACCCCGCTACTATCTTGACGGTCCAAACCCACCGAAGCTTTCAATGCCTCACTACAACTTTCAACCTGACACAACATTTTACACACTGACTATTTAACAGATTTTGTCTAGAAAATTGTTTTCCAACCGTCTCTTTCACAAGATTCTTTATAATGCTTTATGGTTATTGTTATAAATCATTATGAGTATGTATGTGTAATTATAACTATACTTATACAGTGTTACTAGTAAGACACCTCAGGGTGACTTGCGACCTCAGGGTGACATGCGACACAGCGTTTCTCTGACGATTCTAGTTGTTGTCATTCTATTCATGTTTTTGTGAGGGTATCAACCCTAGGATACGGGGAGAACATGCAAACTCCACACAGAAAGGCCCTATCGTCAACCCCACCTAGGGTGTGGGCGCTGATGAAGCAGAGGGAGGAACACGCCGCCCATATATGTCCTTAATATTGATAACATAATATCCTTAATAATGCCCTTAATATTGACAATATAGGAATCTCCATATATGGGCATAAAACGTACGTACGTAATGCCAAGCAGGGCCTTGTGAGTTAGGGCCTTGGTTTGATGCCTGTGGATCTCCATATATGGGCATAAGGGGGTTAGCCTCGCAACAGCCAGACTCTCCAAAAGGAGAGTCTGGGAGTTCTACATAGACAATGCATTACGCGATGACGTAGTTACTAACTTTGACTGACAGGTCCAGTCAGTAGTCATCAGCGCATCAAAACATCGTCGGGAGAACATCAAATACGTCTTTTCCAGACAGAAATTCCAAAGGTGCAAACTGTTGTTCGTTTTTAAGTTATGAGATGCCGTTGATTTCAGATAAAACTTTGCTTAATGCAGCTTTTATTTGCGATTTGTGAACTCGCATCGGACATGGGGTCCGCCATGTTTATTTACAAAATGCGAGAGCTGTAGCAGCCGCTCGACCAATCAGGAGCGGTGTGAGGCGGGTTCGCTCGTAATGCAGCCTTTTGATTGGAAATTGAAACTGAATTCTCATAAAGAGACTCGATGGGAGGGACACCAGACCGAGAAAGGAAGCACAATGGTGATGACGTAACTCGGGATGGCTTGCGAGGCTATAAGGGGGTACCCTAACATTCTCATTTTCGGCCTGGGATTTATGACATCAGAAATCTCCATTTATGGGCATAAAAGTATTTTTCTTTTTCTGGGAATGACCATATATGGATTTTTTATTTTAACCTTTATTAATAATAATATGTATCCATATACATACAATATATGTTATGCCCATACATGGAGATGGGCATAAAAAAAACTTACGTTAATTAGTAATGCCAAGCAGGGCCTTGGTGAGTTAGGGCCTTGGTTTGATGCCTGTGGATCTCCATATATGGGCCATATATGGTACCCTAACATTCTCATTTTCGACCTGGAATTTATGACATCAGAAATCTGGACATAAAAGGTTTTTTTCTTTTTCTGGGAATGACCATAATGGACTTTTATACCCTGAGAAATCTCGTAGCTTGTCTGACTGTCAGTACAGGAAGTGATGTCACGTGACATCCTTTTTATGCCCATATATGAGTCATTCTGTACCACATTACTGTGACTCGCTGACATCACACTGACATCACTTCCTGGACAGCCGGACGGACAGACAGACAGACAGACAGTCAGACAGGCAGACAGACAGACAGACAAGCGACAAGGTTTTTCAGGGTATAATGCGACCTTCGGTCGCAATAAGCAGATTATAACGAATTATAGGTACTAGAAGCTTAGCGTCTAGTCGGCGACCTGGCCAACTCGGAACAATGTAAATAGGGAATGAATGCCCCGCCCTTTAATGCAAACTCCATTATACCTGTTTTCATAGGACCCGTTTTGACCATCTGTCTGCCTGTGTCCATTTATGCCCATATATGGAGTTATCTGTATCTGTCTGTCTGTCTGTATGTCGCTGTCCATTTTATGTCCATATATGGAGATCACTGCAGTTATAGTTCTGGGTCCATTTTATGCCCATATATGGAGTATCTGTCTGTGCCTCCAACTGTGTTGCAGACACAGTGCCGGTTCCCCCTTTAATGCAAACCTCATTATACCTGTTGTCATAGGACCCGTTTTGAACATCTGTTTGCCTGTGTCCATTTATGCCCATATATGGAGATATCTGTATCTGTCTGTCTGCGTCCATTTTATGCCCATATATGGAGATCTTTGACCATCTGTTTGCCTCTGTCCATTTATGTCCATATATGGAGATATCTGTATCTGTCTGTCTGCAATCCATTTCATGCCCATATATGGGGGCATTCATTTTATGCCCATATATGGAGAACGCGCGTGCCCGTGGGACGAACGGTTCTCGAGATACGCGGATTACATACATACATACACACTCACAGAGATTTTTTGTTGACTCATGTGGCGTACGTGATGTCAGAGCCTTTTATGAAGTGATGTCACAATGAGTCAGAGCTTTCGCCGATTTCCTCCGGAACAGCCTGATGTCAACAATCAACCAAATAAACCAACAATCAAATAAGGAGAATCCGAACGTTTCGCGCCGGTTCGGGAAAACCGCGCGTCGGGTCGGGTCGAGAACCGGCACTGCACTCCGTGCCGCGGCGGGGAACGCGCGTGCCGAATCTGAAGCCGGTGGGACGAACGGTTCTCGAGATACGCGGATTACAGACACACAGACAGACAGACAGACACGCAGAGACTTCTCGCATTTATAGATAGATGTATAAACGCATTATAGACATGGGATGCATAGCATGTGATACTGTACTTCACTGCAATTATTTAAAAACTTTAGCTAATATTTATTTTGCAGATTTAGATTATAGCAATTATTATTATTAAAAATACATTAACAAGCAATGCAATTTCATTTGTAAAACACATTTCAACAAGAAAAGCAATTCGACATCAAGACACAGTATAACATGTTATAAAAGAACATTTGAATATAATAAAAATACAAAAATATGTAAAAATAGATCCATTTGTAAACTGCCTTGGATTGCGCAACTTGCGCAAGAGCGGTGTGCACTGTGCACATTTCAGACAGGATGCCCCCGACCACAGAAAACGGTTAGAGCCTTAACCTTTACAGTGTACACTTTTTATGTCACAGGCAAGACTGATTAAGGCCCTCAAAAGATTCTTATGAGACAACCTGTTCTACTCTGTCAACTAAATACTATGTGAAATACTGATGCTCACCACTAAAAACTATGTGAAGTGTGAGTTTTTATCAGTAAGATACTGTAACAACCGTGTGGATTCAGATATACTGTCTTAATTTAAGCTTGTCTAAAATAATTCAGAATTTAGATTTAAAGGGAGGAGGTTCCATTAGATTTAGCCTTGATACACAGTTCCAAAAATGTACACAGGCTTAATCTCAGCCTATGTCCTCAATGAGGAACCATATAGCCATGGTCAAAGCCAACCTTCCTCAAAAACTGTTGGAGATAGTCATTCACACTTTTATTTTTATTCAGATTAATTCATTGAACACCAGGATTGATCAGGCTTCACTTAGGCTTCTGTACCTGGTCCAGAACGCAGCGGCCCGCCTCCTTACTAGCACCAAAAAAAACGTGACAACAGGCCCAGTCCTGGCCACCCTTCATTGGCTCCCTGTTAAACTTAGAATATATTTTAAGGTTCTTTGATATGTTTTAAATCCCTTCATGGCCTGTCACCTGTCACTGTGAGCTTTCTGATTTAATTCACCCCTATGTCCCAACCAGGGCCTTAAGGTCCGCGGACAAGAAGCTGCTGGACACCCTTCCAACCAACAAGAGGAGTAGGGGCGACCATGCTTTTGCGGCTGCAAGCCCCAGGCTCTGGAAAATGTTGCCCCTCCCTATTAGATCGTCTCAGTCGATAGGGTTTTTTACATCTTTACTTAAAACGCATTTGTTTTCTATTGCTTTTAATTGCGACCGTAGGCCCAGAATTTGGTGTGACACCCCTGATGACTAGGTATTTTTCTGAACAGAAATACAAAGGCTGTATATCACGTACACAGCGTGAAAAGGAAGTAGAAATAAGGAAATGTATAACCACAAAGAGGCCTCTGCCTGTTGCTGCCTGTTGCTCAACTCTCAAGTGCACCTATAATCATAATGACTCGGCAGTCAAACAATATCATTCCTTTTTTAGGCAAACCAAGTGATAATATCATTGTAAGTGAGTAGTTCAACATAAATTACGTTCTATTACATTTCCCTATGTTCGACAAATTGTAATACAATTATAATGCAGAAGAATGAACCCTAACCCTAAAAAAACCCCTGTTGAAGATCCCTGATATAGGCCTTTCAGACCTATACTAGACCCCCCCCTCCCGCGCGTGTGTGTGTGTGTGTGTGTGTGTGTGTGTGTGTGTGTGTGTGTGTGTGTGCGTGCGTGCGTGCGTGCGTGCGTGCGTGCGTGCGTGCGTGCGTGCGTGTGTGTGTGTAGTTTGAGCATAATATTTGCAATAATAATAGTATCATTTGACTGTGTTTCAGTTCAAACAACTGTAGACAGGATGTCCAGTGGAACCTCAGCTTCCATCAGAGGTGAGTTCTATTAGAACACATGAAACCAACAAACTGATAATGGTTTAGTCACATCTGTGATCTATGAATGTCATGTTTATTTTTCCAAACAGGGAAGAACAGCGACCCATCAGAACTAAGAATTGTTCTGATCGGGGACAGAGATGACGATAAACCCAATGGAAAGAGTTCAGTAGGGAACATCATCCTAGGCAGAGATGTTTTTGAAACGAGCTACAAGACAACAAGGAGTGTCATGAGACAAGAGTTAGTTTCAGGGAGACAGGTCAATGTAGTTGACACTCCAGGATGGGAGGCTTCTCTACCCCTAGATCTGACCCCAAAACTTACTCAGTTAGAAATCCAACAGAGTGTGAATCTGTGTCCTCCAGGTCCCCACGTCTTTGCCCTAGTGATGAGACTCGACTGCCCATATCTAGGAACAGGGATGTCAGCAGAGGAGCATGTGAGATTTCTCCTCAGTGACAGAGCGTGGAAACACACTATTGTGGTGTTCACTATAGCTGATAAAAACAACCTGAGACCTGATGGTCTCATTAGATCTGACCCTCAATTAAGATATCTTATTGATAAATGTGAAGGCCGCTTCCATGTTCTTAACATTAGTGACAGAGGAGATGGTAGTCAGGTCACAGATCTGTTGCAGAAAGTAGATCAGATGGTGACTATTAATGGTCACTATGAGACAGAAGAACATGTCTCGGCAGAACTGAAGGAGATGGAGAGAACTATCAGAAGAAAAGCAAAACAAAGGAGGGCGGATGCACAGAAACAATCAAATGGACTTCCAAAAGAAATTGGTATGTTTTGTTTTACATTGTTAAAGTGAACATAACCTGAATTGTTATTATTTGAGGAGCTTACTGGATGAAATATGTGTTGTAACTTGTTGCGACCCTTTGTCTAGGGGTAAAAAATTGCAACATAATAACTAAAAGGACACAGAAGGTAACACAGAATATATAGTATATTTATTACAAAAAACAATAATAGTGTTGTAGTACTCAAGGGTTAGGGTCGTCTCGAGTCAGGTCTCGAGTCCGAATTTTCATTGACTTGGTCTCGTCTTGGTCTCGCCCATGATTTTACTCTGACTAAAGGACTCGGGACTCTTCTCCCACCAGGCCAAATAAATAAACAAATGCATAAACAAACAAATAAATGAATAAATAAATACATTCATACATACATACATACATACATACATACATACATACATACATACATACATACATATAAACAAATCTTTCCCAACGTTAGCAGAAATTTACAATCAGATCTATAGCATATAATGAATAAAGTATAAGAGCTTAAAGGACCAGGTCACCTCTGGGACAAGCAGATCTTATTTTATTGTTGTGTGGGACACGATCAACACAATCCTGAGTTATTTTTTGAGTTCAATCTGTGTTTTTAGATATTTTTGTATTTCAGCCGATTTCAGCATGCTACAACTGGTCATATGATGCAAAATGCATCATATGACCAGTTGTAGCATGCTGAAATACTAACATATCTAAAAACACAGATTGAACACAAAAAATAATTCAGGATTGTGTTGATCGTGTCCCACACAACAATAAAATAAGATCTGGTTGTCCCAGAGGTGACCTGGTCCTTTAACTTAGACCACCATCCCTATTCTATCACAAACATTCTGTGAATATTGCTGATCTACAGTACATGTTTACAGTGTGCTGTGTTGTGCTATATGTTGTGAGCTTGTAGATCATGTAGAGTGTTATTTTTGCTGTAGAGATATTTTGTGTAAAGAAAACAGGAGGCGGTCCTAGTATAGTCCCCTGGGGAAGTAAAGAGTTGAAGTGGTTAAAGGAACAAAGCTACAGAGTTTTAAACATATACTGTCATATGACAAATAACAAAAATCACAAGCTCACAATGTGTCAAACTAATCTGATCGGCTATTTCCTCTATTTTTTGAAAAACAACAACTTGGGAAAGTTAAACAAAAAGGTGCCAACGTGAGATTTTGTTTTCTTTCTGACAGGACTGACTGACATCAGGATTGTGTTGTTGGGAAGGTGTGGGTCTGGGAAGAGTTCAGCAGGAAACACCATTCTGACAGGAAGTGGTTTTAAAGTTAGTCAGGGAGATCAGAGGTCAGTGCAGTGTGAGGTGAGACAGGGTGAAGTAGCAGGGAGACATGTGACAGTGGTGGACTCGCCAGGCTGGTTCTACAACAGACCATTACAGAACACCTCAGAGATGGACAAACTAGAGATCCAGAACAGTGTGTGCCTCTGTCCTCCTGGACCACATGCTGTTCTTCTGACGGTTCCTCTTGATAGAGCATTCACCAAAGCACAGAGAGTAGCAGTAGAGGAACACATGTCACTTCTGCCAGAGAGAGTGTGGAGTTACTCTATGATACTGTTCACCCGTGGAGAATTTCTGGGAGACAGAAGCATTGAGCAGCACATTGAGGCTGAAGAAGACCTTTCCTGGCTTGTTGATAAATGTCGGAACTGGTATCATGTCTTCAACAATCAGAAGAGAGATGTCACTCAGGTCACACAGCTTTTGGAGAAGATAGAGACCATGTTGTCAGGAAACACAGGTGGACACTATGAGGATGATGGAGACATTTGTGAGAAGATCTCAGAGAGGAAGAAGAACATAGAGGAACGTGTCCAGAGACTGACCAGGAAACAGACCTTTCTGAAACCATCTGAAAGTGAGGTTTATACTATCTATCTATCTATCTATCTATCTATCTATCTATCTATCTATCTATCTGTCTGTCTATCTGTCTGTCTGTCTGTCTGTCTGTCTGTCTGTCTGTCTGTCTGTCTGTCTGTCAATCTGTCTGTTAAATGATTAACAATCATGTGTATAATACATTTCTTGTGGTGACGATAATGATGATAATGAGCATCAGAGCATGAGCATGATTTATATAACCCTAGTATCTCCATGTTTCACAATTTGATGTTTTTTGTGTGTAATTTAATGACCTACTTCATCAACAGTTTTGCAGAAAAGTAATACAAAAAAGATATATATTAGCAATATGCAATATAAGCCATAGAAACATGGAAGACTGAATTTGAGAGAAAGAAGACTTCACCCACCATGACCCACCTCAACCCACTGTCACCCACCTCCACCCACCATCACCCACCTTCACCCACATCCACCCACTTTCAACACCTCTACCCCCCTCCACACGTACACTTTCACCCACCTTCACACACTTTCATCTTGAGCTACAACATCCCGGTTTAAATGAGCTGAAAAGCAAGGCATTTTGCCTTTTGAAATAGTCCATTTATAATTTGGGGAAAGTAATTTTGACCCTTTTGTCCATAATTTGGCTATAGAGAAATAGCAGATATACAAGACTCTCATGTGACATTGCGAGCTTGTACATCTGCTATTTTTAATATTTTTGATTTTTTTTTTTTTTTTTTTAAATACAAATCTTCTCTTCTGGGAGTCCCTGGTAGAAAACATTTTAAGATGGGGGTCCACGGCCAAATATACAGTATATATCAATCAACACGAAAGGCTCCACACACTCACTGATATTAATTGTGTGTGTGTGTGTGCGTGTGCGTGTGCGTGTGCGTGTGTTTGTCTGTGTGTGTGTGTGTATCAGGAGAAAGTCAGATTCTAGCAGATGTTAGGCTGATGTTGATTGGTGGAAAGCAGAGCGGAGCAGGAAACCTCATTCTGCAGCAGAATGTGTTTCCATACACTCAATTCAAGGTGAGTATTATGATATGAATGTAATGTTATAATGAATGCGCTCAAAGTAAACCGTAAAGAGATCAAATATAAATGTTTCCTGATGTTAATGTGAAAGTACTGTATCTGCTGTCATGAATTTTAAACCACTTTCACCCTGGACCCCTAACATTTATTTTATGTTGTAATTATTAATACATTAATGTGTTCTTTAATGTTGCAGCTGGTAAAGGTTTTGCTGACCACTGTATGTGCTGGCACAGCTGAATAGATTGACCGACCTATAAAAATATATCTTGTTTCATCAGTTAATGTGTGTATACTGCAAAGTAACTCGTAATTAATGATTTCAAATAATTGTATAGTAGTTGAGTAAGAAGTACAATTCTTAGTAGAAGTAAGAATTATCAAGTACATTTTCCCGTGATCGGTGTTAGCTCAGCTGTCACTGTTAGCTATTCTATTTACTTCCAAATAGTAGCTCTGTGATTATTAATTAACATACAGTAAACTTCTTATTCCAGGAGTTTAAAACCCAGACTAAACTGACAGAATGTGTCAGAGAACAGAGACGAGTTGCTGGCCGAAAAGTGACTGTGGTGATCTGTCCAGACTGGTCAACTACACCTCCATCACAGGAGATCAAAGACGTCTTTCTACACGGTTTGACTCTGTGTTCTCCTGGACCCCATGCTGTCCTGGTGACTGTTGATGTCAAATCCAGTTTCTCTGAAGCTGACAGGAGATCAGTGGAGGGAAATATGGAGCTTCTGGGGGACGGAGTCTGGAGACACGCTCAGGTTCTGTTCACAGAGGGATGGTGGCTGGGAGGGAGACCTGTTGAAGAGTACATCGAGTCTGAAGGAGAACCTCTGAGGTGGCTCCTGCTGAAATGTGGCTACATGTACAATGTTCTAAATGGTATCAGGTGGGACATTTCAGAAGTAAAAAAGCTGATGGAGAAAACAGAAGACATGGTGACATGGAACAAAGGACACTTTGGACCTTTAGACCTAAAAGAAGACAGGTCTGTCAGAGACACAGGACACGTCAAGGTGAGACATGAGATTGAAAAACTGAAAAGAAAAGCATGATATGATAATGTATTAATCCCAGTGGGGAAACTCAGATGTCGTTGGACATGCCAAAAGATAGGTACGGCTAAGAATAGAGATAATAAAATATAAAATAAACACAAAATAAAAGAAATTGACATGTAAAATAAACAAGAAGAAGAATGGAAGGCTATGAGAGAGAAAGTTACAATTCTTTCCAAAAAAAACATTTATAAAAATGGACAACAAGTACAGTCAAATTTCCAACACATCTGGTTCAGGGCAACGTACTGATCATTCGCTCTAAACATAATTTGACTATTTTATCATGAATGGAGCATCCATGATCCAGCCATAATGCTTATCGATTTTACAAAATAGTGAATAGCATTTATTATGGATGTGTAATTGACTGATTTTAAAATATTTTGTTCTACATACAGAGTGATGTGTCCGGTGTAACAGCGAGCCTCCCTGCTGGTCCTGGATTAAATACTGAAGGTGGAATGCAGGTTGCAGGTTAGTTTCCTGTTTCAAATATCACTCATCAACTATTATTCTGGATGAATAGAGTTTAAAATTTAAATGAAAACAGTGTTATTTAGTTATCGACTGAAGATAAATGTATTGAATTGATCAGATTGATCAGATATTTAGATTCTTCCATGAGATGATGTTATTTACTTATTCAGTTCATTGAATAGTGTGTCATTTGAGGCAGCTTGTGGCTTTAGAAGCTGCTTGTTTTGCTTCAAATGATTTCACCCATTCCAGCCGTAAGGCGTGGCAGACTCTTAACCAGCTCACTGGCAGGAAAACAACAACCACCAAGTGTCCTGTGACAGCAGATGCCATTGCAGCCCAGCTCCATAAGAACAGACAATTTCAAGGTGTAGATAAGAACTTCACCCGCCTAACATTGCGCAAGGTGTCTTCCCTCTCTAGGGCACCCAGTGTCGATGTTGACATGTCCAGAGACTTTACCATCGCTGAACTTAGGGTGGCCAACCTTATTATTGTATTATTATCATGTAAATGGCTGTTGTCTTGTGTTCCAGTGAGTGGTGAAACACCATCTGAGACAGGAAGTGTATCCAGCTGGTCACCTGACAAGAAGGTCGCTGATTGGTTGAAGAAACAGCCTGCGTCCTCTTCAGGATATGAGACCATGAGTGAAGTTCCTACCCAGGCAGACGCTGACGTGATGGTGAGTGTGAGAGATGAAGATGTTTCATAAATTAAACTTAAGTTTAGGCAAATATGTGCACCTTTGTGTTAGTGCAGATGCATAGGTTGGATTCAATACGTTAACATGTTAATAATAACAGCCACTCAAAATGTACACAATCAGAACTATGTAACTATGTTAAAATTTTTTAAATAAAGTAGGACTCCCAGAATCTCCCTCGACAAGGTAAGAGAGAGATGGGATGAAATTAGAGAAAAACACATTGTGCTATACTCCCAAAATATCTCAAATATAATTAATTTTGTACAAATCACATTCAACTAACGTCTCATGACATCACATTCATGTTTAGTTAATTAATTAAAATAATTTCCCATCACATTTCTTCATCTCCATTAACATTCAAAACACTGATTAATTTTATGTTTAATAAACATAAACCCGCTGCACCCTGTATGTCCATAAGAGACCAAAAGATCAGCTATCTAATGGACATCTTAAATGAGTTATTGTAAGTGATTTGCCACAAATCAATAATAATCAGTGGAATAATTCAACTGTTTTATGATTTATCCTCCATTTTTAGGATTTGTCTGACATCTCATCAGAGCAGGAGGAGGAAGAGGAGGAAGAGGAGGAAGAGGATTCTGGTGAGAGACATGGATCATATTCATCTTTTACACTGTAAGCCTCCAAGCTGCCTCTAACTGTCCACTGTCTCTCTCTACAGACGGCTGCATGAGCATGACGATGAAGATGATGAAGATGAAAAGTGGAGAGGAAGGTAATACATTTGACACTACAATGAACTGTGAGTGTTGGTGTGACTACAACGTGAAGGATTACACAGAATTAAATGTTTTCTCTTTAATGTCCTCCTGCAGAGCTGAAGAGACCTAATCTGGAGTTTCAGGACGATTATGACAATGGTAGGTGGGAGATGAGAATGAGTGTAAAAATCACCAATATTGTATAGATATTGTGTAACCATTATGTTTTGTCCCTCCAGATCAGGTGTACTTCAGATCATGCTGTGAAAAATGCCAACATGTCCAGCAGGTCAGTTTGATCAAAGCAAATACTCTTTTTGATATGGGTCATACACACCTCGGGTGTGTGCGCAGCCCTTTTTACTCTTCATTAAATAGTAGCCTATTGGCTATTCATGAATTAGCAGTTGCGCTCATTCTGTTTTTCAAAGTGACTGTCCAACTTTGCAGTTATTGATTGGATTTAACATATTATTCAACTGTAGAAGCGCAATGCATTTGATGTGAGGAGGTGCGCTGATCAGTGACAGACTGACATTTATCCTGTCAAAAGACAACATTAATGTTTACTTTATCCTGTTCGATTGTATATGGTTGCTTTAATGCTCTCCTGTGTGTGTTTGCTTGGTAGAGCTACGGCAATAAGAAGATCATCCCTGAGAAACTCTCCAGAGGGCGCTTGCAGTGAGTCTGGACATCACTTTGAAATCATCTGCTTATCTAGTTTCATCATATTTCGTATTACTTTACATTTTCATTTTGGTGTGTGTGTGTGCGTGAACATTCTTTAGGGCTCATCTGGAAGGAGAGGGGACATATGAGTGTGATATAACAGGCTTGATATTTGATGCGTCAGAGCGAGTTCTGGTGCGTTATTCCATCCTGTCCTGGTCCATGTCCAACAAGTTCATCCAGAACCCCTGGATGATTGCTGGTCCCATATTCAACGTGCAGACAGTTGACAAGGATCCATCTGCCCTTACGCTCATCCAGCTCCCCCACTCACTGTGCCTGGCTGGTGAGAATATGCTGGCTGGTTTAGTTTTATTGAATATAAAACTAAACATTTTGTTGAGTCTAATATTATTTTAAAATATAGCAAATTCTCTCTCTCTCTCTCTCTCACACACACACACACACACACACACACACACACACACACACACACACACACACACACACACACACACACACACACACACACACGTAAGACTTAAGACTGTCCCTCCATCCCTCCTTCTCTGTATCTTCACCCAGGCCAGGAAAAAGATAAGGTATTTGGTGTTCTACACATCAAAGGCAAGGATCCCGTCATTGAGAGAGTCCAGTCCTCTGGTAGTCATCTAAAGTGGCCGGTGTCCTCCCTGTCACCTGTGGGTGCCATCGTCCTGGACACACAGCAAGTGAAACACCACGGAGCGGTGCTGGTCTACGAGGATCTGGGGAGTACTATCGACACTCACACTTTCCGCATCTTCCCCGCCTGCTGCAACGCATCTCATATTAAAGTGAGGACTCGGAGGCCACTGAGATTGAGACAAAAGTTGTTGTTTAATGATAAGCATGTGACATTTTTAAATAATAAACTTATAGAGCTCTTTTGAAGGGTAGATTGCAAAGGAGCGGAAGAGGAAGTTGTAGCGTACGTGTAATAATTCATATCAATCTCAGATCTACCTGTAAACAACAAACTTCATCTTTCCTGCCTATATTGTGCGTCAGTTATAATATTAAGGACATATGCCCATATTTGTTAATGCCCATATATGTGCATGTTTTGACATAACATTGTTGACTATCATGCAGGGGTCTCCATATATGTGTAACTGGTCCGATATACATCACTGGCCAGATGGCCAGAATTGGCGCGAGGCGCCTTACTAGTTATCTGTCCACACAGTGTCTAACTTTGGTTTTGATTCATCCGACATGACTCCTCTTTGGTAGCAATCTAGCAGCCAGTCCAGTTGAACTAACAACCACATTCTGTGTCTTTATTGATATTGATTGAAATAAGTTATGATTTTCATTAGATTTTTAGCAAATAGTGATAAATGTCACATGAATATTTAAAACTAATTAAATTAATATTTGACCTTACACATTTTTCAGGAGTAGCAGTTAACACGTTGCAGTCCGAAATAGAATGGTGGTTGGTAGATTAGCCGTGAAATTTCTATTATTGTATTGTGATCTGAGACATAATATTATGTTTATAAACATGACCCCGCAGCCCCTCCATCTTGAACAGCGCCGCTGTTTTTTCTTTTTTTTTTCCCCCCAGGCCAGTAACTCACCATGATTTTCTCGATCTCCGTTGGGATAGAATGGGGGTTTTGGCCGATCGTCGATGTCCCCGTGCGTTTCGCGTGCGCGATCCTTTCACGTAAATGTCCCCGCAAATAGTCCATGTGTGACTGAAGAACAGAACTGAAAAGTTTCGCTAGCATAGCCCCAAGCATGGCTGCAGGAGGAGCTCGAGTGTGTAGACAGTAAACGGATGGGTGGAAGGTGCCTTGGAGAAGGAGAGGCGCTGACGTCACCTCTGCTTCATGCACGGTCTGCATGAGCCATCAGTGCACGAGTGGTGACTAGGGAAGGTTAGACGATCGCCGATTTTCGGATCAAAAGCTTTTATTCCGGTTTTAAAGACAAAGTCCGGGAATAGACGGCCTGGCTGAGAGTCCCTGGGGGGATGTGCGATATAGTACGGTTTTAACATTAAGGGGCCCCCCTTGGCTTAGAAGGTGTTAATAAATAGACTGACAAATTAATGAATATACACATGCTTAATCTAAAACAGGTAGCAGGCACTACTGTCCAAATACAGCACAGCTGTTAAGAGTTACAGGTTAAGAGGTAAAGATTAAGGAAAAAGTACATCAATGCAGGGCAAGAAAAAGAAAACAAGAAGCACATTAATACAAAACAATAGTATATATACCTATATACCGGTATGTATCAGTCAGTTTTTTCCAGATTCTATTCCGGTTTGCTGTGACTGCAATTTGTAGGCCCTGTATAGGCAACCTGGCCTGGCAGAGACCTGCAATTGCTTTTTCTACTGTGCTCAGAATAATTCTTGACCATTTGACACACATCAGGAATTTATTTTTGTCTCCCCTTCTCTCCTTTTGTCATCACCTTGTCAATCTGTTGTCCATGTGTGTGGCAGGACATCAAGAAGATGATGAAGAAGGGACGCTTCAACAGGGTTGACAAGAATCAGCTCTGTCTGCTGGTGGATGGGAACTACCATCTGATGAGTGAACCAAGAGGAGAGATTTTTCCTGAGGTGTGTTTCTGTCTAGATAGGTGCAGCAATGAACATATCATAATGCATTTAATTTCAATGTTAATTACTAATAGTATGTGTCTTTGCAGTACTTGCCATTCACACTGAAACCAATTCAGATCAGAGGCTTCTTTGAAGCATACTATGAGCAGCCACCTCCCTTCACATTTCATCTTAAAATGAGTGGTACAGATGACATTGCATGGACTGACATGATTCGACAAGGTAACTATGTATAAAGTCACCCATGTCTACTTTAACGTTTGTACTTTTGCAGTGTATTTCTCATCATCTGTATGTCTGAAAGATGATGCCGATCTGTTGTTTTTGTGGTGTCAGGTGACTTGTTGAAAAGGTCCAGGATACTACAACTACTTGGTTTTTCACGGGGCTCGAGCAAAAAGAAAACTGGTTAGAGCGAATCATATGATTTACAGTTTACTAATTAAAATTACTTGGAGTAATGTGTGTAATATCAGGATTTTCGGCATTGTAGAACGAGACAGTAACTGAATTCCCATCTCTTTCACAGTCACAAAGCAGAGAACTGATGCATCGGACGAAGGAATCACCAGTAGGAGACATCAACCAGGTCAGTTTACGTTTCCTTAATCGTTAGATAAATTAATTAATGTTTTAAAAAATAACAATCCTCCAGTCTTCATTGGCATGGCAGCTCATTTATGAACATAGGAGTATATCTGCCAATAGTTTGTTGATTAGCAGTGTTTCAACAGGGTCTTCACCAGGCAAGATACCTTTTTGGGTTGAAATGTCGAAAACAAATGTATTGAATAGATCAGATTTTCTGATTACGTTTTCTGAATCAGTTCATTAGAAGTAGGAATCTTAGAAAAGACTAGCCCGCACACTGCCACTTGCAGGTTCACCAATAGACCTTCATCAACTTAATCAGTTCATTGAATATTGTGTCTAGTGTTTGATGCATTTGTGGCTACTTGTTTTCTTCACATCATGCATGAAAACAAAAATAATTTCTGTTACAGTATAAACTGATTCTAGTTTTCTCTCAGATGCAACAGCTGTGAAAGAACCTGGGATTAGCCAGACAACAGGTACAATACTGAGCCATTTGAACCTCAAACCAACAACTAGAGAATAATTAAATGAATAATGAGATAATGAATGTTTGATGTCTTCTTTTTCCAAATTCAGTGCACCTCTAGTTTTCTGAGGGTAGAAGTCAAGTATTATACATTTAATAGTCAGACTTTTCCTTTGACAGACATGAAAGCTGACTTTGTGGAGAACAACAGGACTGCTCTGATCCAGCGCGTCAGAGAGGTCCTGTGTCTGGCAGATGACCTGCTCGACAAACGCATTTTCTCAAAGGGGACGTACGACTGCATCAGGGAAACAAAGACCAGTCATGAACAAATGAGAATACTGTTTGACGCCGTGCATCCTAAAGGAAAAAGGGCCATGTCAGTATTCTACGATGCTCTGCAACAGCATGAATCCTTTCTTCTTGAAGATCTGGGTAAGAGAACCAATAACCTAACAAAATCCCTCCAATCTGTTTGGAATTCTGTGTGACATGCGTTTAATTTAGTTTGTTTTCAAATTCCAGGAGAAGACCAGGGCTGATAATCGTGTTGTATTCTCTTCCAATGGGAGCTGAAAACCTGTCTGATCTCTGACCTCCTGGTTGACCTCTGCCCTACTGGACACATCCCTACAACCTGATGACCACTCTCTGAAATGACTAGAGAACACTTGTGT
The DNA here is from genome assembly GCF_963921795.1 of Nannobrachium achirus. Lineage (NCBI taxonomy): Eukaryota > Metazoa > Chordata > Actinopteri > Myctophiformes > Myctophidae > Nannobrachium > Nannobrachium achirus. Next base: position 26,569,294 of record NC_137812.1, on the reverse strand, counting down.
GAAACAACCAGCATGGGGTGTATGTCTCCTGATGAACTTGAACCCACGATGCACTGATAACACCCAGTCCTGTCCGCCTGTGTAGGGACACCTTCAATCAAGTGTCGGACATTTTTCCTACTAAAAGACTTCCCTCACAGTCTGTTGATTGCTGTTTACATTCTAAAGAAAAATCACACAGTTTGAAGTGAGCGGTGCTATTTCTGAGTAAATTTCATTAAGCGTCCCCAGCGAAGCTTGGCCAATGTGACCCTGGGCATACAAATGGACAAAGCCAGATGTAGGAGTGGTTGGCTCCTTGCAGGAGCACCACTCAAAAAGAATGAAACAATACTGGGATAAAGTAGAACATTATTACAATGGCAGTGATTCCAGCTTCAGAGACTATGAGAGATATAGCCTCGCGTAGCCAGGCTTACTCATCTGCGAAGAGAAAAGCCTGGTGACAATATCAGGCAGAGACTGTTCAACTTCAAATTTCAGCGGAAGACTACAATGCATGACGTAACTTCCGTTAAACACAGCACTTGGATCCACCACTTCCGCTAGAACCAACCGGAAGTCATATTGTGGCCAAGGTGTGAGAGATAACTGACTCACAGCAGCTGCACTGCCAGATGACTGAACCAGTTCTGTCTCCGCCGTGAGTGTTGGTTCAGAACCGACAGACCCCTGTAGAGCTGTCGCTCAACAAGGTAACAAACAGCAAGAGACACAGACTGATGTGAGGGAGCTTTTTAAACATGTCGAAGCCTACAGACGGTCTCCTACATCCTGTTCTTAAGACCTGCTCTTGTCAGCTGCCGGATGTTTGTACAAACATTGTTAAACTGTCGTGCTTTAAGAACACTCGTAATGTGCTTGTAGCCGGGGATCCAGTCCCTCAAAATGGGAGGGGACCTGTGATGTTCTGCCGCACTTTTTATTTCTGTTTTATCTATTAGTTTGGTCACTAAGGTCCACAGAATGAGAGGCCTGCTCTGCCGGAAACATCGCGAAAAAAGGTTATGGCCATTTGTATATTCACTGTCCCATTGACTCCACTACACAGGAAAGGAAATATATTATAAACAAGAAAAATTCTGCTTTAAGTAGCACGTGAGGGGTCAAAATGGAGGGTTTTCATGATTCTGAATCCATTGCAAGCATTTGTTTTGCACAAAAAACATTCCTTGGGCTAGATAAAAAACCAACAAAAGTGTCAAAAGTGATGACTCATCACTGTGATGACTGTGAAAAGTGATGACTCATCACTTTTAACACTTTTGTTGGTTAGTTTTCTTGCCCAAGGAATGTTTTTTGTGCAAAACAAATGCTTGCAATGGATTCACAATCATGAAAACTCTCCATTTTGACCCCTCACATGCTACTTAAAGCAGAATTTTTCTTTTTTATAATATATTTCCTTTCCTGTGTAGTGGAGTCAATGGGACAGTGAATATACAAATGGCCATAACTTTCTTTCGCGATGTTTCCGGCAGAGCAGGCCTCTCATTCTGTGGACCTTAATGACCAAACTAATAGATAAAACAGAAATAAAAAGTGCGGCAGAACATCACAGGTTCAACCCTATTCCTTGAGCTTTAGGGCATGTGGATCCCCGACTATTGTACAAAAGAAACTGTGTATCCTGTCTTAATGACTACAGATTAGCTTTAACATCAGTGATATGCTTTGAAAAACAGGTTACAACCTATATACATCTGCTACAGTTGAGTTTATTTATCTATTTATATGTATTTTAAAAGATGTATTAGTGACTCTGCATTAGTGTTGTAGTCGAGTCCACCTAAGCAAGTCCAAGTCAAGACCAAGTCCGAGGGGGGGGGGGGGGGGGGGGGGCGAGTCCGAGTCAAGACTGAGGGAGGGAGTCGAGTCCGAGTTGAGACCGAGACCAGCGGGGGTCGAGATCAAGTCGAGACTGAAACCAGATAAATAAAATAAAATAATACAAAAATAAACAAACAAATAAATAGAAAATCCAAAGGTACTGAGGTGTGGTCAGTGAGTATTATCCCTTTTCATTGCATTTGTAAGTTAAATGTATTGCTCTGGTGCACTTTTAGAGCAAAATGAAGACAGATCTATGTACCGTATAATGTCATGATTCTCAGGACATAATTTAACATCAAGAAAGGTTTATAGTTCCTGCTATTATTTGCACTTTTTGACTCATTTTCCGGATTATGGGTTTTCTTACTAAACCATTAAACCATTAAACATCATCTAGTAATTCATAGATTGTCATTCTAGCACAACCTTTTATCTTTGACCCATTTTAGTGTGGAACAGCTTTGATGTAGCTGCTGTCTGTCTGTTAGCTCCTGTCCTGCGTTTTTTTAACTAAAGTCATGCTGAACTTTGGTTGAACCTGGACATGATATAAGTCCAAATTATTATCCATCCTTTTCACAGGTTGCTTTGTGTGCATGATCTCATCGGTGTGAGGGAGTGACGATGAATACAAATGTCTCCCTCTCTGCATTAATTCACTGAGATGATAACAAAGTGGATTCGGTCAACATATTATAAAGGGAAGTTATATTTTGTTACTCAAGGTTCTCACGCACGCACACACACACACACACACACACACACACACACACACACACACACACACACACACACACACACACACACACACACACACACACACACACACACACACACACACACACACACAAATACACTGATACCTCGATGGCTTTCAGCATGTGTGTCCAGCAGTGGGAATTAAAGTCAGGTGCTTTCAACCGCAGTAGAAAGAGGACGAGGCGAAGTTCAGACTTCAGTCCAGAAACACTTAATGTCCTGCTCACCTCTCAGTGCAGGTCGATACACACTCTTCTAGTCCTTCCCCTGTTCCCTAGAGCAAGTTTCTTCAACAGGGGGTCCTCAAAGTTACTACAGGGGGTTCTCCAAATCTTTGTGTGATAAAAACCTTTTTTCTCCTTTTTAATATTTACCACTTGAACCCTAGCTATTTCTGAGAACTTTAGCCAAAAATAGCAGATCTACAAGCTAGAGGCGTTGTGAGCTTGTGGATCAGCTATTTTCGGCAAAGAGGTTTTGTATAGGGGAAAAAGAGCAGACCAAGTACAGAGTGAAAGCAAGGTCAACTTTATTAAGTATTGACGGTTCAAGTGGTTAAATGTCTGAAAACACAAATTGACATGAATCCAAAATACAATGATGATTGTGCTGTCAAACAATGAAACTATATGGAATCTATGAAAAGGTTGTGGGGGGTCCCTGCTTCATCTCTTTCTCAACTAAGGGGTCCTTGGGCTGAGAACGTTAATTGAAGACCCCTGTTCCCTAGAGACTTTCCATGTGTCGGTTTTCATTCTCCTTTCCTGAGCCCCAGTCAGATCTCACTTGCCTGCCTGTCTGCTCGCCTCACTCTCACGATCTGGGCCCTACATGCCCCCTTGCGCCCTATTGGGTTAATAGACACTCAATAAACTTTTATTCTGTGTCTTGGGTCCACCAGTTCTTGACAATCGTGACAATCAGACTGTAATGGTGCAGTGTAACTTCCTTCTCAGCCCTCTCCACAGCGAGTGAGGAGGCTTGGATAACAATTTGCCGTGCAACATAATTGTGCGCTGCTACAATATAACCACTCCTTATCTGCACTCCTATGAAAAGTTATCGAGTGCCTAACAACTGCACACATCAGTCACTCAAGGTGATGCTCATCTCCGGACCAACTTAGACTCAAGTGCAATCAACCGTCAGCCACCGTTATGTTATTGTACATTACACTGCTGCAGCAGCCTGATGTGCAGGTCCTCTTCTGCATGTTAATAGTCAATGAGTAGCTTCTCCCTTGTGCCACGGGCAATTTGCTCCAATTGAAACAATAAAGAAGGTGTTTTGTTGTGAGGTCGTGAGGCCAGTTATTTGTGATAACAAGAATGGCTTCCAGTTATAGCCCTGCACAGGACTGTTTTCTAATTCCCTCTCCCACTGGATTTCTGACCATTTCTGCCCGCTCCCGCAATGGTTCCATTCCACCATGTCTGCAGTTTATTTCTGACCGCCAGATCCTGCCCACAGCAAAGTTTAAGTACCGTCTGTATTTCCATTGGGGCTCTACTTCCCTCCATCCAACACCTGAAATTCTGTCTGAAATTTGTAGGGGGGGCTGCCCATTATTCCGATTTTGTTTCCAGTTAGTGTGAGGTTAGGGTTATGTTTAGTTTAGTCAGTGTGCCATCGGACCAATGGTAGGAACAAAGTGAAAGTAGACTAATGGTCTGGCCACGCGGGATAGGCTACCCTCCCCACCTTTAATGAACTTATTTTATTATATTATTATTATTATTATATATTATATTATTACTTATTTATCACATTTTAGCAGTTAATTCAATTGACCTAAAACCTTTCTGAGCCCGAAAGTCCATTGAGTTCAAGGGACTTTTTCCTTAAACCTTTTTTGTAATCCCAAAACCACAAAAGTTTAGTTCAATGCAGAGCCTTGTTATTATAGACGCAAGGTCAGAAACAGCGCCGGTCATGTGGTTCATGTACGCCAGAAATGTCACTTTTCCCCCATAGATTCCAATGCATTCCGTAAACTTGCGGTTCAGCACCTCACAAAATAGACAAAATACAGAAACAAAAGTGTGAAGAGATGAAACAAAAGACAAAATCCACAATAAACATGTCGAAAAGGAAGAGAGTTAAGAATTATTTTGAACACAAGACATCGTCTTCATATCAGAACTGACCTCAGAATTAACCAATTGGACTATTTTGAATAACGTTAAAATACATTTGTGGGATAACAACCAGGGTCAAGGTCAATTCTTCTCTTCTGAAATTTGCAATGCCAGTGGAGAAATAAAAATAACATGTTTCAACAAAGCAAAGAAATTGAAGAAGACGAGACCTTAATTAAGTGAAAGCGATAGGTTTATGGGCTCCACTATATGCTATGAGGGCTGCTGGGGTCTGCTGGGGAAACTAGACAACAGGGGCATTTCTGCCTAATAGACCCCATGGTCAGTGATTTGGAAGCAATATAAGTAGGAGTAGAAATGAGCCTAGATGGTATTTAGTGCGGAGTTGTCCTTTAAAATCTCAGAGGCAGGTAGATACTGATACATGGAGTAAAGTGAGGGAATAAGTCAAAAGGTTCTGCGAGTCCCCAACGTGGCTGTAGTACTTGAGGATGATGTAACAGCTGGCCCAGCTGACCCCAAACGAAAACGGACCACTCTCTGTCGAGTTTCCTGATAACATCTACGTAGGGCCAAAGGGAAATGGATGAAAGTGCATGGCCCAGAATTGACTGTGACAGAGGGTGACACACACATACCTGGATTTCGCCAACACCTACCGGTATATCTCTCTGTAACTGGATACCTTCATCAGCGAACTTGACAGGCGATTCACGGGAGAGTCAATAGAACTTGCACAGGCGTGTGTAGCAGTGTTCACCCTGTCCTCCAGAGATGGATCTCACGAAAGCCTCTTGTGACACACCAATTTCAGTTGGTCATCTTAAGAAGACTGTTACAAAGGACAGCTATCCGAATCTGTACAAGATGCTACAGTTGCCACTGACTCTGCCACCATAGAGAGGAGTTTCTGAGGAGAATTCAAAATTGACTGCGGACAACAATGGAAGATACAAGGTTTTCTTCACTTGCCATTCTGAACTTTGAGGATGACATTATAGCAAAGTTGTCACCTGATAAGATAGTGGAAATTGAGTAAGATTGAGTATTCAGGACGCAATAAGGCGTTTACTTCTACACTGTGAGACAACGAATGACACATTACATACAGCCTGAGCCTATTGTGAATTGTGATACTTTGTATGCATACGTGTGTGTGTGTGTGTGTGTGTGTGTTTATGTGCACGCAGCTGTGCGTAATTTGGATCAGTACTCAGGCTGTGCTTCAGTTGTGTGTGCTGCACTGAGTGCACTGAGTGTATAATACGATACCTACTGTGTTTGTATGTGTGCCAGCCAGTGACCTGTAACCATTTTGGGTCAGTGTATTATAAAGGCAGAGTCTGAAACAGTAAATTGTTGTACATTGTTTGTATTTTATTTGGTACAGTAAACCTGGTCTGGTGGAGCAGCAATACATTGAGCCGTCTTTCTTTTCTAGAACTATAAGACGCCTCAGGGCGACATGCCAATTCTTTTCCATCTGGCCAGTGATTTACCGGTATATCGGACCATAGGCTCTACTGGTTTGGCCTCTCAAGAACAACAACAACAACAACAACAACAACAACAACAACAACAACAACAACAACAACAGTGACATGGTTTATTTAAATGCTTATTAACTAATTATAATTGCATGTATCCCTCAAAGTGCACACAGCTCTGATAATCCTAGTTTGTGTTTGCAGTATAGGAAGGAACCATTGGAATTCACATGATACTCCAACTATACTAAACCTACTCTATCTGACACAGAGACAGTGAGGAACTGCATCCCAGCCAGAAGCCAGGGTAGAGAGTTTCAGTGAATGTGGACTGGAAGGTGTGCAGTAGGTGTCTCATTGAGTCAGAGGACACTCCGTAGAAGGACAGAGTCCCAGCAGGACAGTCCAGGTACACTCCCACTCTGTTGGAGGTGATGTGGATAGGGATGAGTGTGTCTTTCCCGTTGTGCCTTGCAGTGTAGGTGTTACCAGCACAAGACAGTCTCCAGGACTTTGGATAGTGTCCCAGCCCTCTGTCAGCCTCTGCTTTACTCATCATTGCTCTGTAGGTCACGGCTATGCGAACCCATCCACTCCATTCCACCTCCCAGTAGCAGCGTCCGGTCATTCCTTCCCTGCAGAGCACCTGGTACCAGTTGTCAAACCTGTCTGGGTGATCAGGATACGGCTGTTGCTCTTCCACTCTGGTCACCGTTCTGTTGTCCTCAGACAGGGAGAGATTTCTGTGGGCTGTGTCTGGGTCCACTGTGAGCTCACAGGCATCTAAAGAGGAACAAAATAAATAATCAATTATTGACTCATTAAAGTGACTGAATTTTAAGTTTTGTGCTGAGATCTGTAAGTTGATCCTGGATCCAAGCTGCACCGTTACAATCAATTGATGCCTGTGTTATATTATTGTACACAGTGTATTTTGGGATTTTCCGTGGTTTACGATAGCGGGCACTCTCCCGCACTCGTGAGTGATCCCAACTACAAATCCCAGAATGCAACCGGAAATGGTGTAAAATGCATTTATCTCTGATCATTTTTCCAGGTGCGTTTTTTGGTCAGAACAAGCTTTTTTCTACGGACCCTAACTCTAGACCGGATGTTCGCGGTTATAATGTTATTTTTCTGTTGGAAAGAAGAGAAAGTTTTTCCAACATCACCTCTTTTGTTTACATCTGTGTTGGAAAAAAAGTCAGTGGATCTTCAAAGGTTAGTAAAAACACAACAAAATCGCTGGCAAGGGAAGACAAGACGATGTTAATAGGTATTTATGATATTTATGATGATTTATAATACAAGGCATCAAATTGTACATTGTCCCTGTTAAAAGAACTGCATTTAAACGATTTTGTATCATGTTAGGTTGAAGAGGAGTTGTAGTAGCAGAGAATTCAGGGATGGAGCCGTCGCACCAAATTCTGGGCCCTGGGTACAAGGATTCACTGCGGGCCCCCCATGAATGTTATTCATAGGGGGAGGGGTTTAACCCATTTAGACTGGGAACATGCACCTTATTACGCATTACTTTATGCTTTAACTAATGTAAAATAGCAGATATACAAGCTCACAGCGCGACACCGAGTGCCGCGCTGCAAGCTTGTAGAGCTGCTATTTTTTAAAAATCGTGAAAATTTGTGCGAATATTTCAAATCTATGTAAGTGGTGCTCAAACCTTTTCATGTAAGGACCCCCAAAATGATATGTATTTGGCCACAGACCGCCATCTCAAAATATTTAGTTCCAGGGGCCCCCCAGAAGCAAAGTTTGAGTTACAAATGTTTGCTTAAAAAATACATACAGCATATTCTAAGATTTACACACATTTTCATCACTTTTCAATAATAGCAGATGTACAAGCTGCGAGCTTGTATATCTGCTATTTTTCAATAGCTAAAGTATAAGATAATTCCAGGCCCCTCCACCTTGGGCCCTAGTAACTCAGTCCCACTTTTCCCCCCTTGTGCGTCCTGGTGGTTCAGGTGCTAAAGGGATGTGTTTCAGGAGTTACATACTGTATACATACGTACATTTTCTCAAACCGGGTCGCATCATCAACGCTCCACCATGGTTGACACTGGAAGGAAGAACAAAACAGAAACAAATGTTTATACCACAAATAATGTACTTAGGCCCCTAGAGGCTGTACTCAACCTTATAAAGTTCTTATGGTAGGTTTTAGCTAGTATCAAAGCAGTTTGAACAGACTGACAGACTGGCCCACATCACCATCCATAGAGTGCTGCACAAGCTGAGCTAACCACAATATTAATGATGAATTTCGGTCATTAAATCATCACAAAACCAGGGATGACTGTCTATGATTATACCATTTGTATTTATATTTTTCTTTTAGGGCCTGGGGCAGACCAGTTGGGGGATTACATCTCCAGAGAAAGGGAAGCTCTCTGCTGTTATGGCTTTCATTATAGATATATATATTCAATTTTATCATAATGTTATGCATGTGTAAGGAATAAATAAATAGCCTCCACCTCCATTACAGACCTGAGAATTCCCAGTCCCCACTGAGGGTCTTCCAGTCCACCAGAGAGTTCCAACAACCCCGGCCCTCCTGGATGATTGTAGCTCAGATCAAGCTCTCTCAAGTGGGACGGATTGGACCTCAGAGCTGAGGCCAGGGAAGAGCAGCCTTCCTCTGTGAGCAGACAGCCCGACAACCTGCAGAGAACATAATAGCACTTACACTTCTAATCTACAATCATTCACAGGTTGGTGCCGTGTCATTGTTCTGACTGTGCATTTCTCCAACGTTGCGTCGTAGCCAAGTAGTCAGGAATAATGAGATGTCAGACTTATGGGCAGTCCCCAAGTTCACAACACGCCACACAGCGACACACTGTGAGCTTGTAGATCGGCTATTTTCAAGATTTGGTGTATAGACATAGAGAAAAAAATGACAGAGCTGACCCCAGTCATTTAAGTACCATTTAGGGTTTAAGGGTTTGATTTAATTGACCCAGTCAGGTCAGCATCAAGACAGCGATCTGTGGGGGACTGCCCATATGTCCGACATCTCATTACTCTGACTACGTGGCTACGTGTGCTGTTAGGGTAAGGGATAGGGTTAGTAATGGGGAGAGTCGGACCAACGCAACGTTGGAGAAATGCGCCGTCGGAACAATGACACAGCACCCTTTTCCAGTGTCACAAAACCTGGTATGATAGACAGAATGAATAGTGACCAAATCAGGGACATGCTGGGCCCCTCATTCAGCACGGGAAAAAGAGTCGTAGAGGCCCTCATTGCGCGCTATAGAGAGAGACCTCTTGCCATTTCAGATCATGACAAGTGACAAGCCAGTGGGCCAATTACAGGAATTATATTTCGTCATTGTCGGGGGGAAACCTTGTATGTCCAAAACCATTTTAAAAATAATTTAAATGTGCAACGGCCTTGTATGATGAAGCAGTGCCTTGCTTTGCGAAAACATGTATAAATTTGAAACTTGGAGATACAAGGTTTCTGCCCGACAGTGATGATTTACTTGGTTGGCCACCCAGCCCCCAAAATGGAACGAAGGCCGACATTTTATTTTTATTTTTTTCCTAATGGCCGACCTGGACCGGACGGGAATGAACCGGCCGTTCGGGAGTTGTCCCGCTTTTTCCAATGGCCAGCACGTCCCTGGACCAAATAGTCGGGTGCAAATACTGACCTGAGGATTTCCAGTCTACAAAGTGCACTCTGCAGGGCGGCACAGAGAACGTTCACGCCTGAATCCTGCAAGTTGTTGTTGCTGAGGTCAAGCTCTCTCAAGTGGCAGACATTTGAGCGGAGAAATTCTGATAGCTGTTCACAGCATTTTGCTGTGAGGTTGGTTCTACTCAACCTGACAAAATGAATGGAAGAGAATTGAAACAAAAGAGGCTTATTTATCACTCACAAGTTGTCACAACAGTCACAAGTACAAGCAACAGAGTTGTAGTGTATAGCATGCATTGATGAGTGCTGACTGTGCATCCAATAACAAAACTTAATTCTTGGAAATTGCAAGTGTGGTTGCCGTTTTAGCATTTTCCTAATCAAGTCAATGGGGTTACGCGATAAAGTTTTTTGGAGGTTACTCTATAAAGAATGCTGCTTCCTCATTGGCTATAAGTTACTCTATAAAGAAAAATAAAGTTGAGAAAGAAATATAGTATGGCTGCCCTGTAGGCAACCACACTAATAATACTGGATATAAGAAATAAGAAATACAAAGATACAAAAAAGAAAGAAAGAAAGAAAGAAAGAAAGAAAGAAAGAAAGAAAGAAAGAAAGAAAGAAAGAATGAATGAATGAATGAATGAATGAATGAATGAATGAATGAATGAATGAATGAATGAATGAATGAATGAATGAATGAATGAATGAATGAATGAATGAAAGAAAGAAAGAAAGAAAGAAAGAAAGAAAGAAAGAAAGAAAGAAAAATAAAGACAATTTAAGTAAGCGCAAAATATTGTATCAGTAATGGGGAGCGTACAGAACATGGAGGGAACGAATTAGCAACCAGGTAGTATAGAGTATGTAATAACATAATACAAGTACAATATGTGCAGAGTACAGTCACATATAAAAGTTGCAATTTCATGGTCTTGTGCTATGATATGATGATCATATATACTGTATAGGTTGAGTAGACCGAGTGAGATACGTTACATACATTACAATAGTATTGCAATAGATTTCCTTCCACTGACCTCAAAATCATGACGTTCCCCAGTCCAGCAGTGAGGCACGCCAATCCCGCGTCACTCAAACAGTTGTTACTCAGGTCCAGCTCTCTTAAATGTTCAGGGTTGGACTTCAGAGCTGAGGCCACAAAGGAACACCCTTCTTCTGTGACCAGACAACCCGACAAACTGCAGAGAACATAAAAGTAAACGCTGAGTTCATGGGTTTTTCTTTTAGCTTTGCATTTTAAACAGAAGTGTGTCTGTATTTGTAAATGTCAATAGTGTGCAACCTTGGTTGTGTTATTGAAATGAAGAAGTTCTGCCAAAGGTTTGCTTGGCAACGCCTTCCACCGTTTTTGCATAACATACCGTACGTCCATAATTATGTCTAGTCTAGATTAATCAAGAGGAGTGTGCTTGTATCCCACCACTGAGCTACTGTCTCATTCCAGTTCTCCCAACAAACATGACCAACCTTCTATCAAAATTTAGTTAAATTTTCTTAGCACTCTTAATTACTTGAGCTTAATTTCCCCGTAAATTGCACCACTAAAATGTTAAAGTTGTTATGGTCACTAACGTTACATATACGAGGATGTAAGTGGTCATGTGTTGACCAGTTTGAGGGCTACTAACCTGAGGGTTGCCAGCCTACAGTTTTTACTCCTCAGTCCAGCACATAGCATGTTCACTCCGGAATTTTGTATGTTGTTGTTATTAAGGTGGAGCTCGATCAAGGAAGAGAGGTTGGAGCTGAGAATTGGGGCCAAGGTATCACAGCATCTCTCTGACAAGTTACAGCCACTCAGCCTGAAAAAAATAAATAAAGAAATAAAATAATGGTTATTATGATTATTAACACCCGAATCAGATCAGACCATTTCTAGGCTCTACAGCAAAATGAGCGGACCTGTGATGATCCCACTATTTTTGTCACTGTGTCACAGTTGGAACATTAAATGATGTTAATGCTTGAAACGCCTATATTTCTGCCTGCTCTTACTGAATAACTATTTTCCTATATTAATCATGCGTGGTCTTACAATGCCTTGGATGAAGCTTTGACCACTGGCATCAGCCTCCAAAGACCTTCCTCTGAAGCAGAGTACTTCTCCAGATCAAACACGTCCAGCTTCTTCTCTGATGACAGCAACACGAACACCAGTGCTGACCACTGATCAGCAGACAGTTTGTCTGTCGAAAGGCTTCCTGAGGTACTGTTCAGGGACTGTTGGATCTCCTCCACTAGAGAATGATCATTCAGCTCATTGAGGCAGTGGATCAGATTGATGCTTCTCTCTGGAGACAGATCCTCCCTCAGCTTTTGCTTGATGTAATCAGCTGTTTCCTGATTGGTCTGTGAACTACTTTCTGTATGTTTCAGCAGGCCTTGTAGAGCGATCTGATTGGTCTCCAGTGAGAGGCCGAGTAGGAAGCGAAGGAACAGGTCCAGGTGTCCGTTTGGACTCTGTATGGCCTTGTCCACAGCACTCCTGTAAACCTCTGTTGCAGGTGGTTTTCTTAACAGCACCTTCATGCGCTGAATGCCCCTCTGTGATGCATCCATTACATTCTTTTTGCTGTTGATGAGTGATGTGATCACATGAACAGCAGCCAAAAACTCCTGCACACTCAGATGGACGAAGCTGAATACCTTGCCCTCATTTGGCTCTTGCTCTTCTTTAAAGATCTCTGTGAACACTCCCGAGTAGAGTGAGGCTTCCTTGAAATCAATGTTATTCTTCTTCAGGTCCTTTTCATAGAAGATCAGGTTGCCTTCCTGCAGTTGTTGAAAAGCCAGTTTTCCAAGTGACTTAATCTTCCGATTGAGATCTTGTGTGTTGTACTTCAGTTGGGTCTGTTGGATCTGAAATGCCAGGAATTTGGCATACATCTCAGTTAACGACTTGGGGATCTTTCCATCTCCATCTGTTCTCCACATCTGTTCCAGGACCGTGGCAGTGATTGAACAGAACACTGGGATGTGACACATGATTTGGAGGCTTCTTGACGTGTTGATGTGGATGATGATTCTGCTGGCCTGGTTCTCGTCACTGAATCTCTTCCTGAAGAATTCTTCCTTCTGGGGGTCCGCAAACCCTCTCACTTCTGTCAACTTGTCAATATACTCTGGGGGAATTTGAGTGGCTGCTGCAGGTCGTGTGGTTATCCAGATACGAGCAGATGGAAGCAGTTTCCCCTTGATGAGGTTTGTCAGCAGGTCTTCCACCGTGGCAGCTTCTGAGACATTTATGGGACGATGGTCTTCGGTGGTGAAGTTAAATCGAATCCGGCTTTCATCTAATCCATCCAGAACAAATACAACTTTGAAATGGCTCTTGTCATAGTTGTCGTTTCCTGACGTTTGCAGTGCAGTGAGGATGGAATTGAGTTGCTCCAGTTTAATGTCGATGCTTTCTCTGATACAAGTGTGGATGAGCTCAGCCAAACTAAACTTCTCTGCCTTCAGCGTGTTCAGATGACGAAATGTGAACGGGAACATGAGGTGGACATCTTGGAGACCTCTCCCTTCTGCCCAGTCCAGGATGAACTTGTGAACGAGGAAGGTTTTGCCGATTCCCGCAATTCCGATCGTCAGCACCGCTCTCATGGGCACATATTTTCCAGAAGGGTGTTGAAAGATGTTGACGGGTTTGATGGCTCTTTCTGTCACCGTCTTTCTGGACGTCATCTCAATCTGTGTGACCTCATGCTGACAGGTGACATATTCATGGACTCCTTGAATGATGTAGAGATCTGTGTAGACGTCGTTGAGTTGCTTTTTATTCTTCCTCTTGGCCAGGGCCTCGGTCACACAGATGAACCTGTTCTGGAGATTAGACTGGAGGATGTGCTGGTGCTGAGAGATTAGTTCTGGAGGCTCTGGAAAAACACAACAATGTTAGATTAAACCATGAAGTAAGTCTACTGATTTGGTGTGCAGTGATAATTTGGTCAGGGTTTCTGTCTAGCCAGGGGAGTCAGCCGACTTGACTGGGTATTGAATTCTATTTGTGCTCATATGCAGTGGTGGTACTCAAAAGTTTTACCTAAGTAAAAGTATCAATACTAATGTGGTTACAAGTAAAAGTCAGGAATTCAAAATGTACTTGAGTAATAGTAAAATGTATTGGTATCAAAATATACTTAAAGTACTCATTATGCAGAATGTCCCATTTCACGGGTTTCAAATGTACAGTATAAAAATATTTTGAAATAGCAGATCTACAAGCTCACAACACATCACGATTTGAGCATATATATATCTGCTATTTTCATATATTTAGGGGTGAAGTGGTTAATGTATGTTTTGTAATAATAATCTAAATCTACAAAGTAGCTAAACTTTTCAAATAATAAAATTTGCTTCTGAGATGTAGTGGAGTAGAAGTACAAGAAAAAATTGGAAATACTCCTTACTGTAAGTACAGTACTTGAGTAAATGTACTTAGTTTATTACAATATAATGAATCCACTATAATAAACGATTAAATATTGAAAACAATAAATGTTATTATTACCCTTATTATTATTATTATTATTATTTTTGTCAGAATAAGCTGCCAGTCAAGAAAACATGTTCTTTACTTGAAGAAGACAACTAGCAGAGACAGTTTATATGTGTGGGGTTTTCATATAGGTCAATGAAAATATTATACATTTACCTGATTTAATTTCCTCCCAGTCTTACCTTTGGGTACCAACTCAGTGTTGGACAGAGTCACCACCAGATCATTCCTGTCCATCTTCCTCAGAATGTCCACAGTGATCTTCAGGGCTTCCACAGCAGAGCCATAGGTCTGGACCATCAGGTCCACTGTGTCCGGCCGGCCAGCATGGTCCAGGCGGCTCCTAGGGATGGAAGGGAGGCCAGTAGAGGAGTCAGCCTGAAGCAGGAACCACTGGAACGTCCTGAGATCCTCACTGACCAGGTCTTCCAGTGTTTTCAAGAGTTGTTCTTTAGGCGTCGCCATTGTTGAATCCTAGGACAATGAGACAGACTTCAGTGACTCTAACAACGGTACAAACAACTGTGTCTTGACCATGGGTCTTGTTCAATTCCATATTCCACACATTTGGGGGCAGCGGTGAGCGGTGGCCTAAAGGTTAGAGGGCTGGGTTTGTGACCAAACGGTTCCCAGGTCAATCTACGGGACCGGAGAATCTGGGTGGGGAAGTGAAGTGTGTGTGTGTGTGTGTGTGTGTGTGTGTGTGTGTGTGTGTGTGTGTGTGTGTGTGTGTGTGTGTGTGTGTGTGTGTGTGTGTGTGTGTGTGTGTGTGTGTGTGTGTGTGCCTGCGTGCGTGTGTAATATTAGTAGTATAATTACGATAGCTACGTTATGTTTTTGCAGTGTTTTTCAGGCCAAGGACTCCTTAGTTGAGAGAGAGAGAGAGAGAGAGAGAGAGAGAGAGAGAGAGAGAGAGAGAGAGAGAGAGAGAGAGAGAGAGATGAAGCAGGGACCACCACTACATATTGTATAAAATTGTATTGCAGATTAAACCTTTTCATAGATTTCATAGATAGATTCATAGACATGTTTGACAGCATATCATGTATTGGATTCATGTTAATCATGTATTTTGACATTTAACCACTTACAGTAAAACCTCAATACTTGACCTTTCACTCTGCTGGTCTGCTCTTTTCCCTCTACTGTATACACTAAACTAAAGCTCTTCTCCGAAAATAGCCGATCTACAGGCTCACTATTCCAATTACATTTTTACCACAGACATACAAAATGAGCAGACAATAATATTAACAGAAACACTAGAAAGATGCAGTTATGGGAAATTGCAAGTGTGGATGCCGTGACACGAGTCACACTTGCAAATATATTCCGTCCTACCATTTGAAGTTACCCCATACTTCCTCTGATGAAATGAGAGTTTTGATTGATTGATTGAAGACTTTATTAGAAGTTTGCATAGGAAAAAGTACAGTTTCATGACGGTACAGTTCACTGGTACAAGGTCTACTAAAAGGAGATCCATGAAAAGACTAAGCTTATTTCCACAGGAAACCATTTAAGTATCTCATATAACATCGAATGACAGACGAATAGAACACAGTACTATGCAGTAGATATGTAAATACAATAAAATGAAAGAACAAAAAAAGAAAAACAGTAAGTCTAAACAAACAGAAAGTATATACAAAGAAGGGGCAGGGGAGGGTAGGGCTGGGCTAGGTTTTTATTTTTTACCAGTTGCGAACGGCTGCTGCCTGTAAGTGGTTTTTCAGGGCAATTTTAAAGGATGCTAGTGATCCACACTCCTTTATGGCCTTCGGTAAGGCTTTCCACATTTTGGTGGTAGAGCAGAAGAACGAGTTTGACCCTTTGTTGGTTTTGACTCTGGGTTGAAAGTGATCTGTGGCGCTGCCTCTGGTGTTGTAATTATGGACATCCTTAACGTTTATAAAGTATTTTGACAGGTACTTGGGTATCATAGCGGTGTAGTGTATCTTGTACACCAGGCCCATTGCAAGTTGCTGTACTCTGTCATCTACTCTGAGCCACCCCACTCTTAACTGGTGAGTAGCGGTGAGGTGAGTCTGATAGGGAAGGTTAAGCAGGACCCTAATTAGTTTATTATTAGTTTATTATTATGATATTATATTATTAGAGGAAGACACATAGAGAACTAACATTCTCTAGTTTGAGAAACACTGAAGTCAAAACACTGTTTGGTTCCTCTCACACACACTAGTGACTCATCCTACACACTGAGTGAGAGGATACAAATATTACGCTAAAACTGCATGCAGGGCTACCATGTAACAAGCAACACAAAGTACTGTTTTAGCAGTGTTTTTTAACAGTCTAATATTGGATTAATTGCATTGATTAATTGATTGAATACTTTATTAGAGGTTTGCATAGGAAAAGCATGGCACAGGACAGTACCGTTCAGATAGACGGTCTATTTATAGGATTTAAACCCAAGAAAGCGGCTTGTTCACATTGGGGTCCCTTTTCTCTCAGTTCATAGAGACATTAAATGACAGATAAATATACACAGAATATATGCACACCTACCGTGAAGTGAGCGTGAGCGGTGCTATATATATGAGTTAATTTCATTAAGTGTCATACTTGATGAAAAAGCGTGATATTGATGAAACATGGCCAAACCACATTGGCCAATGTCACGCTTAATGAAAGTGTCACATTGGCCAATGTGACCCTGGGCGTACAACAACCGTTGTGCGCTTTGTGCCAAGATGTAGGACATATGTAGGCCACACTTCAGAGCCCGGACAACAAACTTTGAACACCTTGTGCCAACATGTAGGACAGAATAGGCCATGCTTCAGAGCCTGGACATTTTTTGGGGCTCTGAATTTTTTGGGGGGCCTTGACAAAGCCAAATGTTGGAGCTTAGCTCTGCTCAAAAAGATGGAAATAGAAATTATTTACAAATTTGGAGATGACTGATATCACTGACTGACATCAGTCACCCCCTTTTGGTACTAAACAGTGCCAAAGTCCGATATATCTATACAATCTGCATGCTGAAACATTGACCAAATTTGGGGATGACTGACATCACTGACTGACATCAGGGAACACCATATAGGCCTATGGGCATAAACGTGTATAACGGCCCAAATTTGGAGATGACTGACATCACTAATACGTCTTAAATCCTACTATACGAGCAAATACTTTCACCTCAGTACACAACACAGCCACGGGCAAGGACTAGTTTCTGCTCCTTTTCACTCATGGGTGTATAACATACATTTATTTAATGAATTATCCTTGTATAGGAATTTTATTGTTCTGTGATACACTACCGTATGTGAAACAAAATGAAATGAAATGAAAAAACTAATTCTGTCAAAGATTCTTCTGATATTAGAA
>NC_137812.1:26531555-26549055 GCF_963921795.1 Nannobrachium achirus | reverse complement strand
TTATAGACCACTGAAGTGTAACAGACTACAGACAGAAGATTCTGGTAATGATGATAACATTATATAAAACGATTCAGCGATTTTCAACAATTACACTATCAACAAAAGAAAAACATTTGCAGACAATGACCCTGCATAGTTACTGTAGGCCTATATAATAAAATAATAATTCCTGCCTGGAGAAAGAGGCAAAATAAAAGCAGAAAGCACATGTCATGACACGAGCACTATAGTGATGACAGGAACCTTGGATGGCCTGATTTGTGGTTAAGACTTAACTCAGAGAATATATGTGACCAAAAAGATTTGTTTTTCTTATTTCAAATTGAAATACGGCTCTAGGGGCTGGTGGGGGAGTTCTGGCCAATGGCCATACATGCAGTATATAGCATTGGATTTGACATCAAAGTAAAGTTTTCTCAGTAAAGCATTCTATAATGGCGAAAGGGATGGTAGGACTATATCAACTCCACAGTGTGTGTGTGTGCGCGTGTGTGCGTGTGTGTGTGTGTGTGTGTGTGTGTGTGTGTGTGTGAGTGAGTGAGTGTGTGTGCGCGCGCGCGCGCGCGCGACTGTGCGCGTGTGCGTGTGTGTGGCAGCACGGAGGTGAAGCACCGGTGAAACGCCAATGTTGTTTTTTATAACATCCTAAAAAGTTGTAACTTGTTAGTAACTCCTCCAGTTTTCTTTAGGACAGAGTACCCATCCGTGCATCCTATCCACAGCAACGCCCCTCCTATCTAAACGGTTAACCCACTGAGCATTATTAAAGGCGTCTAAAATGCTAGGCTAATATCGGGTTAAAACTGGTCTAAAAGTGGGCATTTTTCAGAAGGCTAAGCTTTGATTAGACTTTGATTAGTTGTTTAATTTAATATTGTTAATTCCATGTTCTGAAGAGTAATATATTTGTTTTCCATTTATTATTACTGAAACAAAATTGAAGAATCCTTTACTGCCATCTACTGGCTCACAGAGGAAACATCATTGGGAAACACTAGGTCGGTCTTAAAGGTTTTTTCAGGCCAGGATACCAATGTTTTTTTTTTTTTTTAAAGATTTGTTTTTGGGCTTTTTATGCCTTTATTCGATAGGACAGTAGACTGACAGGAAATGGGGAGAGAGATGGGGAATGACATGTGGCAAAGGTCGTCCGGATCGGGAATCGAACCGGCGACGCCAGCAGGCATCATAGCCTAGTATATGGTACGCGCCTTGACCACCAGGCCAGCGGGGGCCCCAAGGATACCAATGTTTTATCCAATCAGGAGAGAGAACTTATTCAGGATAAGAAAAGTTAATAGAAGTGATGACAGATGACTCACAACTAAACAAGACAAAATTGGAAGTGGAACGCGATCAAATTGAAGCTTACTGTATGTACAGTAAATGATACTTTCGCTCCCGATTGCCTGAAATTGGCAACCCACCTGAACACGTATTTTTTATATCATGTGGTCATGTTCCACAGCAGTAAGTGCATGTCTCTGTGTGTGTGTGTGTGTGTGTGTGTGTGTGTGTGTGTGTGTGTGTGTGTGTGTGTGTGTGTGTGTGTGTGTGTGTGTGTGTGTGACTGACAGACA
This sequence comes from Nannobrachium achirus, assembly GCF_963921795.1. Lineage (NCBI taxonomy): Eukaryota > Metazoa > Chordata > Actinopteri > Myctophiformes > Myctophidae > Nannobrachium > Nannobrachium achirus. Next base: position 26,547,472 of record NC_137812.1, on the reverse strand, counting down.
GAATGAGGGTGTATTATACATAGCTCAGAATATCTGTTCCATTCTGAAATGAGAAAACCTTTCAAACGTGACACCGCTTGATGGAGGATGAACACTTTTCTGTATGTGTTAACGTATGTGAATGCATGCATGCATGCATGTGTGTGCGTGCGTGTGTGTGTGTGTGTGTGCATATTTGCATCTGCGGGTGTATTCCATTATTCATAAGACCAGGATAATTCTGTTCTGAACAACACTGTATACCATGGTTACCAAATGTCTACATTACTGTCTGAGCACACGCATGCATTGCACGCACACAGCATGTTCTCCATGCTTGGCTTATGGAGGGGTTCTGAAGGGTGAGCAAAACCCAGCCAAAGGAGCAGTCAAGTGGGGTAAAGACAAGCTGCAGCCAGGAGCCAGAGAGATGATAAACTAAACGGCAGAGGTGACATTTATGGACCACCATGGGCAAGTTATGACTTCCGGTTGGTTCTAGCGGAAGTGCTGTGTTTAACGGAAGTTATGTCATGTGGTGCGGGTCTGTTTACATTCCCCAGTTTACATTCTTAACTCGCTCCTAATAGGTGTAACGTTGTCCGAATCAATGTTTTTGTTTTGTTTATTGTGAGCGCAACCGTCGGAGCAGGAGAAGTAAAACATATGTTTTTCAGCAGGGAATACGTTTGCAGGGACACCGCACTGTGAAAAAAAAGACTTCGGGGAAAATTATGCTCCACCTCCTAGAACTCTCTCTGCTTCATATCTTGACCAGGCTTTTCCCTTTGCAGATGAGTAAGCCTGGCTAAACGCAAGGCTACATTTGGATAGAGGTGACAAACGGATCCCAGAGAGAGAGAGAGAGAGAGAGAGAGAGAGAGAGAGAGAGAGAGAGAGAGAGAGAGAGAGAGAGGGGGGAAGGAGAAGGGGGGTCCCCGTACCCTCTTGACCGGGATCCCCTCCTTTTCTCCCTCTACACCAAATGTCTTGGCTTTGCCATCTCTGCTCAAAAGCTCTCCCATCACTGTTGTGCTATTTGCACTCAACAATTGTTTTTTACGCACACACGCAAACACACACACACACACACACACACACACACACACACACACACACCACACACACACACACACACACACACACACACACACACACACACACACACACACACACACACACACACACACACACACAAATGAAAAAGCACTTTGCATGTCAAAGAAATATGTATGTGTCAAGCTCTGAAGCACCTCTTAAAAAACCTTTTACTGTTTCTTCTCCTCTTTGACATCCTGCCTCCTGCTCACTGTCACCTGATTCCTCTTCTATTTTACACTCCCTCCTTCCTTCCCCCTCGCCCCCCCCCCCCTCTCTCTCCATCCTTCATCCCTCCCTCCCTCTCTCCTTCCGTTCCTATCCCCCTCCTGCCCTCCCTCCCTCTGTCACCCATCTCCTCTCATCTCTGTCTGTCTGTGGGCATCACAACAACACAGTAAAAATGTGTGCAGTCGGTTCCATTTGCACACTCTCAGAGTTAAATCAACACCTGAGGATTTTGAATGTATTATTGTACCCCTCTCCCATGGAAAAACAAATGTTTTAGTTTGCAGTACAGGTCAATAATTAGTTTAGTTTTAACTATCGCTGTAGAGTCCTGTACCAGCCAATCTGCTTTGAATGTTTCAGTCATTAGGCCTCATTTAGCATCAGGGAGCCAGAATACACAATGTCACATCAGCCTTATTACACTTAATGTACAGCTTATAGCCTTAGAATAATAGCCTTACCTAAAACCATTGCGATGGTTCCATTACTCCCGAAAAAGACAGCAGGAAAGCTTTATTAGCATGCAGCGCATGAAGGTATCCAACAGCGCCTCAGTCTCTGTGTCTGATTTGACAGGCTCTTTCTCATTCCAACTCTTAAATGGAAAATACGCTGTTTTCCATTTATGTTATAATAGAGGGAAGGGAAGGGATGGATGAGGGAGAGAGAGAGAGAGAGAGAGAGAGAGAGAGAGAGAGAGAGAGAGAGAGAGAGAGAGAGAGAGAGAGAGAGAGAGAGAGAGAATTTTACCTTGCAGTTTGTGCTGTTAGTGGTCTGCACTGGGAATGGGAAATGTCAGATTAGCCATATAGCACTGACAACCTCTGTAGTACAGTGTCATAATGACACATAAAACCAAGGTTCCCAAACTTTTGCCTTACATTTATATCTCACAATCTTTGTAACCCATTTTTTTCACCCTGCAGTGCCAATTGCTAAGTGTAATTCTGGGCGCTACTCTCCCTCTGCCAACCTGCAGGAGAGCAACAAACTGCGCTCATGCTTCCTTCAATGCACCAGGAGTCCAATTTACATACAAAAAAGAATATTTAAAATAAGAGTCTAAAGGTGTCATAAGGCAAGAAAGTAACAGCGCCAATAGAAGCATACAACATGAAAACGTTATGCAAGGGAAACAGGTGCCCTGTCTCACGGAGTCTGCCATCATATCAGAGAGAAAACCTTTTTTTAATACCTGCGGGATCAGCTCCTTCAGCTTCAGATCTGTCTGCAAGTTATTCCAAGCTGCAGGGGGAGAACACACAGAGGCTCGTTTGCCGAGTTCAGTTTGTGCATACATGCTTCAGGAACAGTCAGTGAGTGAGAGGGTGCCACTCTGTATGCAGCAGCTGTGAAGCTGCTGACAAACAGAACCTCTCAGATGGGATTGTCTCACTTCACCTCAGTCTCACCCCGCTGCAGCAACTACTGGCGTGAACTTTGATGCTTACCATCGATTCGACCGACTCCAAAACCCTGTTGAGTGCAGGAATCTGTACACAGATTCTTTGATTTATGATCAAACAGCAAAGTATTTGCTTTCATCGTGGCAGGGAGATAAATGACTAAACTAGTGGCCAGCAGCTGTTGCAGTTTGAAAATATCAACATAAATAAAATAAAAAAAATAAAAAATCAGAAAAGCCCAGGGATGAGAGAAGTAACAATATACTTTAAATTAACCTGGGAAAAAGGAATCAGGGAAAACTATAGCACACACACAGCCAGGGACGTGATGGCCATTGGGAAAAGCAGGACAACTCCCGAACGGCCGGCTCATTCCCGGCCGGTCCAGGCCGGCCATTAGGAAAAAATAAAAATTAAATGTCGGCCGTCGTTTCATTTTGGTGGCTGGGCGGCCAACAAAGTAAATCGTCACTGTTGGGCAGAAACCTTGTATCTCCAAGTTTCAAATTTGTAATTTTTTTCGCAAAGCAAAGCCCTGCTTCATCATAGAAGGTTGCACAAAAGCAGTGAAAACAGCAGATCTACAACGCGAGGCGTTGTGTGCTTCTAGATCGGCTGTTTTCACTAGTTTAAATCATTTTTAAAATGATAAATACAAAACAAACGGTTTTGGACATACAAGGTTTCCACCCAACAACGACGAAATATAACTCATGTACAGTAATTGGCCCACTGGCTTGTCACTTGTCATGATCTGAAATGGCAAATCTTTGAGTAGCAGCAGCGCTATAGAGAGATCTCTCTCTATAGCGCGCAATGAGGGCCTCTACAACTCTTTTTCCTGGGCTGAATCAGGGGCCCAGCATGTCCCTGGAAGTAACAATATACTTTAAATTAACCTGGGAAAAAGGAATCAGGGAAAACTAAAGCACACACACAGCAGCACACAACTTTACGTCTGTCTACTCCATACATGTTTCCCCACACCACACAATCTCTTTCCTGTCCTAATCCCACAAAGAATCTGTAAACTTTGAAATGTCTATCCACAATCTAGGGAAATATAGAAAGATTGTGACGCAAAATTAAATTGCTTGTCTTCGCCAACTGCAGATAATGCAAAACACAGACAGGAGCTGTAATTGATAACAACAGATCAATGCATTATCCATTTACCAATTTTTTTTACAGGGGACAAAACCCAAAAATGACTTACCTCTGGACATAGAATAGCCTAAAGCGATCCTTTCCCTTAATACCGCTTTTGTTTTGATGTTAATATTATGCGTAGATTCCATTGCAACCGGCATTGTTTAATAAATAATTGTTTAATAATAATCCTAATTCCAACATAATGTTGGATCCAACACATGAAGTGAATGCTGTACACACGCACACATGGAGCAAAAATAATTATTGAAAAAACAAAAAAAGGGGGAAAAAAACTTGGTGGGAGTCGACTTGTGTAATGAAGTCGACTGAGTCGACTTGTCGACTTTTTGGTTAATGCCCTAGTGCACGTGCACGCAAGCACGCATGCACGCGCGCACACACACACACACACACACACACACACACACACAATATGAGAAGTGTAACTACAGTTAAAGCTCCTTTCTGTCCCCTTGCATCTTCACACTCATACATCACGCTGTGTGTGTGTGTGTGTGTGTGTGTGTGTGTGTGTGTGTGTGTGGGCCTTGCGCACACGTCTGTGCGCAAGGCCCTGGAGAGAGTGAATGGTCCCTCGTCTGTCTCTGTGTTCAGCAGGTGTTTGATGAAAAACGGGTTGGGGAGAAAAGACTAAATGTACAAGGTGACCTTGAGTCATTGCACCAGTCCTCTGTGAGTGTCTATTTATGTGCACGTCACCTTAAAGTCACTGCAGGCAGCCTTGTCCTCTTGTTGTTTGGGTCCCCGGTGAGTAGTTGATGTTGCAACGGACATAGGGCGCATTCACACTCACACGCACGCACGCACGCACGCACGCACGCACGCATTACATGGTGTAATTACCATAACCAGCTTGTCGGTGTAGTGTTTACCAGTGCCATTGTGTATCTGGGGTTAGGGTTAACGTTGTGTATATTGAAAAAATAAAATTCATTTAGCTGTTGAGTTCTACTATTTTTTTGATATGCTACACGCACATGCACACATGCACAGTGCACACATTCGCACGCACACGTGCACACACACGCACGCACGCACGCACGCACGCACGCACGCACGCACGCACGCACGCACGCACGCACACACACACACACAGGGTGTTGCGAGGTGTTGGAGCTAATGTGAGGAGACAAACAGCATAGAGGGAGGATTAGTGGATGATATGAATTGGATACAGGAACGATAGCCTGGGATCATTTTACCATTTTACCAGACTAAACGAATTGATTCGCATTATGTGGTGAACCAAAACAACAACCAGAACACACCACCGGAACACACTGTTGTTGTTGTTTCCCCCCCCCCTAAACTGGATCACACGGCTCAGTTTTAGAATGAATACCAGGCTTTCATCCAGGGTGGAAGTGGAACGCCTGGTGACACGAGGTTCAGGCACATGCACACAATCAAAGGGGGCTTGAGCCCCTGCCCTTTTACCCTTCTGTAAAAAAGTACCCTCTACAGACCATGCAGTTTTCACTATGGAGAAATAAATGCAAATGCCCCCTTTCCATGCCATACCTGAAGGCAGCATTCATTGTACAAGGTGAATTGCCTTGTACAAACTCTCCTGAACTTGAATGCAGCTTCTTATGTTAAATAACTGCCCTCTCTGTGTAGAAACACATGCCGTACGCCACATCTCCAGTATTCACTTGATTATGCTTAGTTCAATGTGGTATCAAGTACCGAAAATAGCCGACCTCCGAGCTCATTTTAGTTTTGTGCTTGAAGTTTTGTCTTCACAAGTCTGTTACAGCAGTGGTTCCCTATGGAGACACTATGAGTTTGCTTTGTAGCAGAAAAACGAAAAGGAGCACACACAAAAACAGGCTGAGGACGGGTTCATGCATCCATGAATTAAAACTACCAGAAGGACTTCGGAGTGCAGTGTGCATAAGACATTTGGCGCTGATGGTGGCGCTGATGTGTGAACAATATACAGTATAGACCTGAACATGCATACAGTATAGACTCATGCACATCCAGAACATGTACACATACACACGCACACGCGCGCGTACACACACACACACACACACACACACACGCACACGCGCACGCGCGCGTACACACACACACACACACACACACACACACACACACACACACACACACACACACACACACACACACACACACCACTAACCCCCAAAACACACACACACACACACACACACACACACACACACACACACACACACACACACACACACACACACACACACACACACACACACACACACACCTGTCATTTCTCATTGCACTCATGCCTCCCTTACCCTTCTCCCTGTAGAGCGATTACAGTAAGCCTTTTATCTGAGATTCAAAAAAAGACAAGTATGTACGCATGCACGCAGGCACGCAGGCACGCACGCACGCACACACACATGCACGCACGCACATGTAATAAACGTCTCATATCGCCAAGAAGAAAAATCACTTTACAGCATTGTCAAAACAATACAATTCCATCAAAACGATGTGTGATACTACCGGTACATACAAATAGCATATCATAAATGCATGTCAAAGAAAACAAGGGAACATTCAAAGAAATGTCAAACATAAATATGCAGTAAAAAATAAAAACAGACAGAAGTGAAATATCCATCTGTTGTTCTTAATTCATATTCAACACCACTTCGGTTCGCTTTGCATTATTGCTTTAGCCCCCCAAAAACAACTCATTGAAAACCATGCACTCACATATTCATAACGTGAGAGATAAGCCACGGGCAACACTGTGAAGTCGTTTCCATACTGTTCAATCTCCCCCATGATGATAACAGGGCAGAACGTGAACTTTTCATCAGAGTTCAGATGGACATAATATATAGGCTTTAATAAGCAGTGCATGTTGACATGTCTTCTGCATATTTGTCTGACAAGTTGACAACAGAATCTGAATCAGTCTTATCACAGGTTTACTGGTGTAAAACAGGGGATGAAATTTGTTTTCATGCAGCTCATATACTTTTGTTGTTTACCAGGAAAGAAAGGGGCAAGAAGAAACTATATCTACATAATAAAGTCAGCACAAAAAGAAAGGAAACTTGACTTCTGTCCATTATATTTCCCCTTTAATAATACCAAAATTATATTGTGTTTTATATCACTGTTATCGTTGATTTGTCAACTTTACAACAAGTTACAGCTTGTAAGTATCGGGCATTCGAGGCATGAGCTACACAGCCAAACGTGTGGGTAGCGCCGACCAAGATTTTGCCAAAATGGCTTACAATACTGTTCTGCTGGCATTTACTCTCGTTTTGGGCTTCCCTGACACTGAGCTTAACATTAACAATGTGTAAAAATGGCCAATATGTGTTGTTTTTTTCTTTTCCTATCTTGGGTCAGTGCTACCCACACGTTTGGCTATGGTGCTCATTCCAAGAATGCCCAATGCCTACAAACTGTACCTCGTTGTAAAGGTGACGAATCAACAATAAGAATGATATAAAACACAATACCAATTGGTATTATTAAAGGGGAGATATAATGGACCGAAGTCAAGTTTCCTTTCTTTTTGTGCTGAGTTTATATACAGACAGCATAATAAGCTGAAGGTATGCACATGCGGTGCAAAAGAGTTGCATTGGAGAGATGATGCCTGACAGAACCTACTAGAATATATATAGAATATCCTACTCAAGTAGAAGTAGGCCCTTATGTTAATGTACTGAAATAGTACTCAAGCAGAAGTAATATTTATTACGTCAAAGTAAAAGTACTACCATAGCTCTTTTGAAGACTAATGTGAGTAACACGCAAATAACCACTCAATTACCGTACATTTAAAGAGCTATAGCTACAGCTACTTATGGTAATTGTAATGCTAGTCACTTGGTTCTTCAGTGGGTTAAGTCACTGTAAACTACACATTTCACTATATGACTACTTTGAAGATTTTACATTAAAACTGGCAGCCAGCTGTCACCAAAGTGCTGGAAATGACCCAACTACACAGTGTGCATGAATAAATACAGTACTGTATGTGGAGGCACAGCATGGAATCCAGCCAAACCAGATGGTGTGAGTTTGATACTATATGACTGGCACTGTTGCAGGCCCATACCGGGCAACGCACCAGGCTCACAAAACTCATCAAACCGCCAAACTACTATAGACAGTGTTAATCAAATATGGATCAAAATTATGTTACTGCATCGCACAATTCCTGCCTCCATGTTTTCAGAAACATATTTTAGAGTATAGTTTAGCTGCAAGGAAAGTTTGCAAAGCTGCCTTTGAGCCTCATGATGAACTGTGGGGGAACTGAACCAGCATAAAGCACCGCACACCACTCCACTGTTGTTATTTCCACTTCAGTGTTAGTACTGTATGCATATAGGCAATTTTAGCCTCTGGGGCAGACTGTATGTCTACGTGAATCACGTCAGTGTCTACCAGAGCAGCAACAAGGACATCACCAGCAACACAATGGAATAGGAAACATGTTCACACCATTTTGGACACCTGACATCTTATGACGGAACCACACAATTCACACCCGAGCAGGAAATTAGAAGTGAACATCTGTAATGAATAATAAGTCAGTGTCAAGGATGTGTCAATGGAGCAGATCATATCAAGTTCCCCGGGCGCAGGCCTTCTGTGCTTTCCTCACTGCATTGAGGAGTACAACACTGAGCTATATTATTCACTGTATTGTATGTTATCACTGATCTGTGGGGGGATGAGATGAGATGAGGCTTTGCTTCATATCCTCTCTTAATTAATATTATATCTACTGGCCTCTACCCAGCACAACACACTTTCTCTCTCTTCTCTTCTCTTCTCTGTCTCTCTCTCTCTCTCTCTTCCCTGTCTCCCTCTCCCTCTCCCTCTCCCTCTCTCTCTCTCTCTCTCTCTCTCTCTCTCTCTCTCTCTGTGTGTGTGTGTGTGTGTGTGTGTGTGTGTGTGTGTGTGTGTGTGTGTGTGTGTGCGTGCGCGCGCGTGTGTGTGTGTGTGTGTGTGTGTGTGTGTGTGTGTGTGTGTGAGAGTGCACAGAGTGACCTGTATCCTAATGATGTCTCATATTGATTTGAATACCAGAACAGAAAGAAAGAAAGAGAGAGAAAGAAAGAAAGAAAGAACAAAACAGACAGACAGAGATTAAGTGAAAAGATGCTCTGCCGGCTGCCCCCCCCCTGCTGTGCTGACTGAGATCTGACTCTCCTCACCCTGCACTGCTCTGCATGTGTGTGTACTGTACGTGCGCGCGTGTGTGTGTGTGTGTGTGTGTGTGTGTGTGCGCGTGCGTGCGTGCGTGCGTGTGTGAGGGAGAGTAGAAATGTTATTACAGACTAACATGGAGTTCATCCTTACTCTATGGACAGATAGAAGGGATGATAATGTCAGATTCATTGCAGCCTCTCTCATTAAACCTCCACCACCATTAGAATAATTAACGAGCCCAACTCCCTTTTCTAAGTCCATAAACCTGTCACAAAGTATTGTAATGATGAGTGTGTGTGTGTGTGTGTGTGTGTGTGTGTGTGTGTGTGTGTGTGTGTGTGTGTGTGTGTGTGTGTGTGTGTGTGTGTGTGTGTGTGCGTGCGTGCGTGCGTGCGTGCGTGTGCGTGTGTGTGTGTGTGTTACAGAAAAGGTTTCAGAAAAAGTCAGTTGAGCTCAATGGACCTTTGGAGTTTACAGAAAAAAGGGTTACTCTAGATCAGGGGTAGGCAACCTTGGGCACGCATGCCAACATTGGCATAGGGAAGGGTGATGACCGGCACATTGGCATAAGTGTGAGAGGTTGTCACGTCCCTTCACATTTTACTTTATACACAAATTACATCATCTATTCAAAACTCCTAACTCTGACTGGTGGGGAGGGAGTCTGGGAGATAAGAGATAGATGTGGGAAAAAAGTCTACCTATCATGAAAATGAAAACATGGCGCTTTGTGTTAAAAGGGTTGCTGACCCCTGCTCTGGATTAAATAAAGCTGGACAAGAACAATAGTCTGGTTGACCAATAGCAACCACACTATACTACTAACTAGAAAGGTAGAATAACTAGAACTTCTGGGAAATTGAAAGTGTGGTTGCTTATACCGGTATATTGTGATGTCATGTGAAGCTTGACCTATCCTCAAATCTATAATTATATTGTCAGAAAAAGTCCATTGAACTCAATTGACCTTTGGGGTTTTGGGGTTACAGAAAAGATTACAGAAAAAGTCCAGAGCACCAAAGTCTGAATGACCAAATATGGCTATCTCCTGAGGTCTGGACAATGGAGGGTGTTCGCGTTGCATAAATACTAGGTAGGCCAGCTGGTGCCCTTAGAAGACAATTGTAACATGGAATAGATAGCTTAAGTTGAAATTGACTCGTTTTGTGCTGTCCAGAGAGGGTTTTTGAAACAGGTTTTCAGCATCTCCCTTGTGGGTTCAAACCTTCAAACTAAGGACATAATAGCTGTCTGCTCCAAAGCGTTGATGGAGGATGTAATAACACTTACTGTAGAGATCACACATAATCTGAGGGAGCTGAAAGGTATAATAGTCAGTGTCAGCACTTTAATAAAGGTACCTGTTCAGTGTTCACTATATTCCACCAGCCTATCTGAGTCAGCTCTCGCCTCTTGCTCACACACTCACATATACTGTACTCTCGCACGCACGCACGCACGCACGCACGCACACTCACCCAGATACACACACGCAGTATGCGGGCTGAGTAGTGGAGATGAGATAAGATAGATACCTTTATTATCCCAAGGGTGAAAATCAGTCACCCAGAGGCAGCACAGCAGTATATATAAGCCACTCTCTCTCTCCACCTGACGTGACCTGACACACTACGGCACCTTTACTGGCTGATGCAATGGAGGGGGTGAGGGCAGGATGTAAGGAGGAGAGGAGAGGGTGGGAGGAGAGGGGGGAGGGGGTGTAAAGAACTCTTCTGTAGACAGGTTAACTATACACAGTAATCTTACAATTTGCAATTTAGTATATGTTGATGTCACCTCAGGTCTCCCCACTGGAAGCCTGAGGTAGAGGGAGCAGGGGAATCCATCTAGAATCCATAGTCCACCTCAAAATGTGTCATTTCTGGCGACACACAGTAGACAAAACAGTACATGGTATGTTGCTGACAGATTGTGGTAATAAAACAATATCACAAGCAAGACCAAATGATAATGACATTCTCATCCCCACTGCCCCAGTAGGTGTTCGGTCGTCATGGTCAGTTCAAAACAACCTTTTACAGGGGGAAGAGAACCAGTACCGTGAATGTTTTTGTTTTGTTTTTGTTTTTTTGGTGGGGGGTGCAGAGTGGAGTGCCTCTGACCCTCTTTGAGTGTGTGTGCATGTGTGTGTGTGTGTGTGTGTGTGTGCGTGCATGCGTGTGACGAGGCGAGATGAGGCGTTGTATTGGAGGATATATAGCACAGGCCAGTGGTTTTACAGCTGTGCTTTTTTTTCTCCTTTCTTATAATTTTTATCCCACGATTTTGCAACCCATTTTCACCCAGTGCCAATGTAATCCTGGACTCTGCTCTCCCTCTGTCGCAGCTGGAGAAACAACGGACTGATCTCATGCTTCCTTCAATGCATGAGTAGTCCAAGTTGTATCTTTTCAGCTGACAGGGGGGATTTCTCCGGGATGGACGTAGCGCGTGGAAGGAACACGTTATTCCAACCAGTTCCTTTCCCCTCCATCAAGCGCCCCGGCTGGCCAGGGGGAGGCATTATTGAGACCAGGATTACTGCATGTTTTTGTGAGGGTATCAACCCTAAGAAACACGCCCCCAGCACCCACAGCGTCCCCCGGCGGGAATCGAACCCAGGACCTTCTAGCTGTGAGGCGAAGCGCTAACCACTGCGCCACCGTGCTCCCTTTACAGCTGTGCTTAACTTCCATTAGGTTAGGCACTGTCAGAGAGAACCAGGTGCTACACACGCACGCACGCACGCACGCACGCACGCACGCACGCACGCACGCACGCACGCACGCACGCACGCACGCACGCACGCACGCACGCACACACACACACACACACACACACACACACACACACACACACACACACACACACACACACACACACACACACACACACACACACACACACACACACACACACACGCACTATAAAGCCCACCAGCTCATCCTAAATCCACGTAAATGCCGGTTGTCGAAAATTACAGGGGTTGAATCAACCTGTAATTTACACAGTACAGTCTAGAGCCCTGCATTGGGATTGGGATCCCAGTATGTTGAAAAGAAGATCAAATCTGTCGATTACAATACAAAAGCAAAGCAAGAGGGCAGGTCTGACGTTTGAATGCGTTTCTTACAGAAATGGAAACAAATGGGCTTTTGTTAGTTGCTACAAATATGCCCAAAAATTGGTCCAATTTAACTGTCATGCTAATGAACACATTTATCTCATGCATAATGTGGAGGAGGAATATGGAAATGTTTTTTTACCAGTAGGGCTATGCATCTATAATAACCTACCGAGCAGTTAGCCCAGCCCACTGTGTTGCTGTCCATGGCACTGTAATGGCCATCTATCTCTCTCTCTCTCTCTCTCGCCCTCTCTCCCTCTCTCTCTCTCTCTCTCTCTCTCTCTCTCTCTCTCTCTCATTCTATGTCTGTTTGTATTTCGGTCCCAATGGAAATATTGCAGGAAAAGACAGTAATACATTTTGCGTCCCAAGAAGTCAAACGTTTGAGAAGCACACTTCCGCATTCCTGGAGTGCAGAAGTTCCCAGGGGTGGCACCAGGTGACTGGAAGGGCACCAGTCAGACGTTTGACATTTGGTCCGAACAAACCATTAAAAACAGTCAGACTTTTGGACACAACAAACCATAAAAAACATTGTTGAAGCATTGTGTGTTTCAAGTAATTGCAGTTTTTTATAAGAAATATAATAATTCTAGAGGGGGCACGGTGGCGCAGTGGTTAGCGCTTCGCCTCACAGCTAGAAGGTCCTGGGTTCGATTCCCGCCGGGGGACGCTGTGGGCGCTGGCGGCGTGTTCCTCCTCCGCGTCATCAGCGCCCACACCCTAGGTGGGGTTGGCGATAGGGCCTTTCTGTGTGGAGTTTGCATGTTCTCCCCGTGTCTCCTAGGGTTGACACCCTCACAAAAACATGCACGTAATCCTGGTCTCAATAATGCCTCCCCCTGGCCAGCCGGGGCGCCTGATGGAGGGGAAAGGAACTGGTTGGAATAACGTGTTCCTTCCACGCGCTACGTCCAAACCAGGGAAATCCCCACTGGTGAAAAGAAGCAACTTGGACTCCTCATGCATAGAAGGAGGCATGAGGTCAGTCCGTTGTCTCCCCAGGCGCGGCAGAGGGAGAGCAGAGCCCAGGATTACATAGGCAATTGGCACTGGGTGAAAAAATGGGTTACAAAATTGTGGGATAAAAATTATTAAAAAAAAATTCTTGAGCAAAACTTGAGCATTGACCAAACCTGATTCGATATTAAACAAGAATAATTTTATTCCATCAAACCTAAGCTAGTCATGCAACATTTAATAACATTGAAGTTATAGACTGGCGATTCCCTCTCTGTTACTTAGTCTCTGTTATTTAGCGTGAAACAGAATCTTTCTCCACTGTTAACTTTGCAGCCTCAAAAAAACTAAAAGGAAAAAAATAAAAAAAATAGGCTAGTCAGGAGAGGATGGGAGAGGACATGAAAAGATACAGTTGCAGGCAGAGGAGATGAGGAGGAGAGGGGTGGGGGAAGAGGAGATGAAGAGCACATAAGAAGGTAGAGTCATCAGCAAGAGACATAACAGGAGAGACCGATAGGAAGAATGTGAAAAAGAAAGGAGAACAGATTGGTCACAACATTGAGCGCAGAGGAAGAAGAAGAAACAGAAACGATGAGAGACAGAACAGACAGACTGAGAGATGAGTGATGGTGCTGTTTGCATCTTCTGTTGATGTTCAGAAGAGAACGAGCATCTGTGTCTGGCCTGCATCCATGGAGCCAGGACGCACGCACGCACGCACGCACACAGGAACCACAACATGCCACTACTGTACATTATATACACCAGTAAGACTCCCTAATCGGGGGATAATTAAGCGACTGTCACATCGCATACACAAACTTTAGAATGCAGTCATAGGCAATCAGGAGGGAATATGGGAAATGGGACAGATCCATGTTGATGATTAAATCCCTTATATTTAAAGGAGTAGTTCGCCTCCAAAATGACTTTTTTTTCCTGTTGATTACTCATGCCATGGAGAGTAGAGTTCAATAATATTTTTTGGTTTTTGTCACTTTCCTAAGACAAAAATTTGATTCGAGTAAATTTACCCCCGTTGATTCTGGATGGGGACCCGTTTCGATATGGGTCCCCATCCGGAACGAATGGGGGTACATTTATTGTTATCACATTTTTGTCTTAGGAATGCGACAAAAAACTAAAAATATTATTGAACTCTTGTCTCCATGGCATGAGTAATCAATAGAAAAAAGGTCATTTTGGGGGTGAACTACTCCTTTAAATTATGACACACAAGTCAAGTCGCCACATTTCACAAGATAGATTTCATAATTATGTACAGTGCCAACAGGCTCATTGTTGGTTATGATATTGGACACTAGGGTGGGTTGCGGACAGTGGTGTAAAGTAACAAACTATATTCACTTAAAAGCAACTGTTTCAATGTGATATTTTTTCTTTTGCTTCGTTTTTGGATAAAGCTTGGTCAATGAGGAGGAGGACCATATACATGTAAACTGCATTGTTTTATTTGAGATTATTTTATTTGTTCATGATGTATCTGTTCTCATGTTTATGGTTTTGTTAATTTATAACAATGGTGTAATGTAAACACCGGAAGGACTGTTGATGTCAGTTAACTTTGATATTTAATGTGTCATATAATCCCATATGGGATGGGCCAAATTTTGGCATGACACGGAAATAAATATTTCATTCATTCATTCATTCATTCATTCATAAAAGGATAGTTCGCCCCCGAAATTCTTTCTATCGATTACGCACCCCATGGCTTGAATTCATGGATATGTTTATGTCACATTTCCTGAGATAATAATTTGATGACCGACTGGCTGCTGTCGACAGACAAACTCTAGGGTCATGCGTTAGGGTGGCGTTACAGTTGAGCGTCGCCGTGTCCCTTTGATGATGCACTGGTCTGATGGAGGCACAGAGATGACTGTACGACCTGAAGACAGCATCAACAACACATTGTACCTGTCAGCAGGAAGTGCTCCTGGGTGGCTCTGGAAAAGATATACTGTACTCTCTCCCCTTGTTTACGCAGGCAACAGTGTTCATTATTCAGATGGTGGATAATATGCATGCCTGTTCAGATGCAAAAATAATGAGAGCCTTCCTTCCACTGCTAATTAGTCTATAATTTACACATGCAGATTTCCTTGGAAAGAACACACTTCCACATACACTTACAAATGCACACACACACACACACACACACACACACACACACACACACACACACACACACACACACACACACACACACACACACACACACACACACACACACACACACACACACACACACACACACACTTCTACAGTATTCATCATGTTCTGTTTATGTAGTGTATTAGTCATGCTTGGACTGCCCATATATTAGAGACCTACCAGAGATGGGACCAGTAGGTATGTTCCTAACTAGAGCCCTACCAGAGATGGGACCAGTAGGTATGTTCCTAACTAGACCTACCAGAGATGGGACCAGTAGGTATGTTCCTAACTAGACCTACCAGAGATGGGACAAGTAGGTATGTTCCTAACTAGACCTACCAGGGATGGGACCAGTATGTTCCTACTAATTCAAGGCCATGCTAGGTGACGTAACCCGGCTTTGAACAGAGCCATTTGTTTCAATACAACACCATCCAGTTTAAATCACACTGCTAAACATTGGACCTGGCACGCCCAGGACCAACCTTGAACTAATTTGACCCGATTTAATGTGCAACAGCTCAGCTCAGCAGACACACAAACTCAGGCAATCGATAGCTGACCAGCTAATCAATCAT
>NC_137812.1:26459055-26524055 GCF_963921795.1 Nannobrachium achirus | reverse complement strand
CCCCTTGTGACGCTCCTGTCACCAGGTTCTGACACTCTCTTTGTTCACTGACTGAACAGAAGAAGAAAAAAAAAACGTTAACTTTATCCCTCTATTCTGACACCCCTCTGTTCTCTCCCTGTCTTTACCACTTATAAAACTTTCCATCTGCTGCTCCTCCCCTCGTGAAAGTTTTGCTTATTTGCACACATGGAAGATAATTGCCCCCCGAATGTGGAAGTTCAGATAAGAAAAACTAAAAACAAATACAAAGTCCTCATTAAATGTTGCCTCATTAAATTGTGCTTTCATCACCTTAAGGGGGAGAATGGATAAATAAATAAAAATAAACACCGATGTGGGAAGATGAATCAGAGAGGAAGTGCCACTGAAAACGTAGTCAAACGAAAATGGCAGATTTTGCACGGAGGTTCAAATCAAGTTATTTTCTCTGAGGGAGGTATTTTTAATTCTTTTTCAGGTATTTGAAGATTTTGTGTTTAACTCATTTCCGAGTCAAAACTCAAACTGTCTTCTGTAAAAGATTCCATTCCAAGAGGCTTAAAAAAAGAAGAAGAAGAGAACCATCATGAGATGGTTAATTTAACACTACTCAGGATGTGTACAGAAGTAATGCGTCTCAGTACAAGAGACTTTTGGTGGATGTGCTGGGGGTGATATGCGACCATATACATTGTATGGTTGCATCGCTTGCATAAGCCTGTATATTATACTGTACAGCAGGGGTCTTCAATTTCTTTCGGGCCCCCTTATCTGAGTGGACCCCGTGTCTGAGACAGAGATGAAGCAGGGACCCCACAACTTTTTTATATCCGACACTTTTTTGAATTCAGGTCTGGAAGTGGATTAGTGCATTTGCGTATCATTTTTGCAGCTGTGTAAATAAAGAAAACTACCAATACGTGAGTACATGACGTCCCCCCGCCTCCACCCGATGGGAGAGGAACGGTGTGTTTCTCTGTCAGTGTGTCAGACTGCATGTCTGTTTAGTCATGCATGTATGAATGCGGTCCGTAGTCTACTGGTTGCTTTTGTCAAGATTGACAATAAAACCCAACACAAAGTAAGCTACTATATCATGCATTCTCTCTGTGTGTGGCACTGTGTGTGTGCTGCTCACGCTAATGTGCAGGCATGGACACATAACTCTATGGAGAACGTCCCAGCTCGCTGCTTGTTGTCGCCGTGTTCCCCATTACTGTAAGTCCCTTGAATTGGAAGTTTATTTTGCGACGGTTGTGTGCAGATCGGCTATTTTCCAGATGCAGACACTTGCAGGATGCGTGTGCAGCCGGCAGCGAGTCACTACAGTCAGACGTATATAGAGCCAGTGGCGTCAGTTCAGCAAAAGCTAAGGTATGGCAACATGACTGGTGTCTTGCACGTGGGAAGGCACGCATGCAAGACACCAGTCATGTTGCCAATCCTTAGCAACAGGCATGATGAATTTATTTTAAGAAGTACATTTTATTATTTTCCCCTGCAGTCAAGGTATGGTTGCTGCGATACCCATGTATGCCTCTGTACTCCGCTCGCTGCCTTGCATTCATCGGTGCCTTCTGCTCTGTGTGTTGCAGATAGACATAACATTTTTGCTGACTTTGTCGCCCATCCCCGTACTGTAGATAATGTCCAGAAATATGCTCCATATAAATGACGTTCCAACCTGCATCTTCCAGGTGGCTTTTGTTGTTGATGTTTCACCTCGCTAAAAAACCTCCATGATTTTTTACTTCAGCCGATTGGCTGCGCCGTGGTACTCATTGATTATGCGAACAGACGATAATAATCTGGATTTGGGAGCGTAGCCTAATTACAATGCATGTCTCATTAAAAACAATGTATATTTTATAGGGCAAATACACAGTGTATATAGGCTGGCACATTTTGCGTGAATTCATGCGTTGTCAACTTGTTGTGTAAACACAGACAAAAAGAGCCAATACGAGATGTAAACGCGATGCCGTTTTGGTAACAAATCCAAAATGAGATCGGCATTCTCCATGCGTCTCCATGTGAAAGGGGCCTATAATTCATGGGTTTTCAACCGGTGGTCCGCCATGTGTGTGTGTGTGTGTGTGTGTGTGTGTGTGTGTGTGTGTGTGTGTGTGTGTGTGTGTGTGCGTGCGTGCGTGCGTGCGTGTGCGTGCGCAGGTATTGGCTACAGATATGAACACGCACAGAAACAACAGATGTTGGGCTTTATGGCAAGGTGGTGATAAGACACAGAATCATTAGAACGATGAGTACCACAGCGCTTACCTTCAAAAAATACACATAAACAGTGTGCCTGTGTGTGTGCGTGTGTGCGTGTGTGCGTGCGTGCGTGCGTGCGTGTGTGCGTTTGTTTGTGTGTACGATCGCATCATGTGAATTCCGTCTGCCACAGTTGAGATGAAACATCAATGTGACTGAAGATGATCATTAGAGATACTCCCTCTAGAGTAGACCTCCTCCAAACACAGACCTATCCTCTCTTCTCTTTTTAAACTCCTCTTTTCTGTCCCTCTCATTTCCTTCTCCATCACGCAGAGAATGTTGTCCGAGTGAATATCATGGAAAAGTGGAGATATTTGTACACATTTTGCTGCCAGAACATTAAGTTAAAACTGTCTCTGCTTAAATTACAGACACACACGCACACGCACACACACACACACACACACACACACACACACACACACACACACACACACACACACACACACACAGTATACCCCCAATGGGATGGTGCTCTACGGTAAGTTGGCAGAAATCCATCTCAGAATAAATAATACACTCAACTCTCTGATTTTTTTCTGTCATCCTCCTCCTTTTCCTAATTATGTTCCCTCCATCCTCTATGTCCCTGTCCCTCCTTTCCCCCGTCTTCTATTGTTCTCAATCTGGTCTCTCTCTCTCTCTCTCTCTCCCTCTTCTCTCCCCCTCGGCCTTATTGCCTTCTTTCTTCCCTCTTCCTCCTTTAATTCGCTCTCATCTATCGAGGGATTGGTGGATCTCGGGGAGCGTGTCAGTCACACACAGACGAGCACAATCCATCCATCTTAATGCACCTCAGCCCCATGTGAACTCTCTGCCAATTAGGTTCATAACACGCTACGACATGTAGAACACGCATGCGCACATCCATGCGCACCCACGCACGCACGCACCCACCCACCCACGCACGCACGCACGCACACGTACGCACGTACGCACGCACGCACACACACACGAAATTACATACATACATGCATGCATGCACCCATGGATAAAATCCTTACATGTGAATGTACAGTATATACAACACACACAACACACACACACACACACACACACACACACACACACACACACACACACACACACACACACACACACACACACACAAGAGACATGCAGTTTGTCGGTCACACTGTCTACAGTCTGAGCAGCTTCCTGTCCGGTCGGCGTATCGTTCCATATCTCTGTCCGTACACCGGGGTTTTAATTCTATAAGCACAGAGGAGCCTCATTACAGACACACAGAGAGGCAGCATAGAGAAACAGAGGCAGCACAGAGACACAAGACACACCAGGGATAGAAGATACACTCCCTTTTCAGCCTGATGTAACAGCTCCCAACATGGTAGCTGCTTTTAGCCAAACAAAACTTCTCTCATCGAATCCACACTGCTGCTTCTTAAGTTACAATGTATGAGAATGCACTGTAACTAAACATGGAGTGGAACAACCGCTAATATAGAGAAGAAACAAATCCCGTAATTTCAGTTAGAGAGATTAAACTGTTGGCTGTACGTTCTCGACCTAAGAAAAAGCTTATCAATCTATCACGCAAGCACTTCTGAACTCTCATGAAGCCATGTGATTAATTGAGGTAAAACGAAGAAAAAGAAAGAAACTTCCTCGAGACGCAAATGTCTTAGCATGTTTCTATCTTGGGAAATGATTAATATAACTGGTCTTCGACTCCCACCAGCAATTAATGAAATGGAAAAAACTGAGAGAGAGAGAGAGAGAGAGAGAGAGAGAGAGAGAGAGAGAGAGAGAGAGAGAGAGCTGTCACTGATCCCCCCTCTTAGCTCATATATGTGTGCTGTTCCTTGAAGCTCAGTGAATCATGATGCAGCAAAATGCTGAACACCTCCAGCAGATTAAACAGTGCAGCACTGTAGCGCTGGAGCAGGCCAGATACTGGATGTGGATTCTGTGATCCTGAGATGGATCATGCTTAATGAGGACTGATTGTTGCTGAACCAGGCTGCTACAACGCACTCGCGCACACAATCATTGTCTCCAGGGAAACTAAAATACCTCCAATTAGATGATCCACAAAACACCTAGGATGGGACCTGGAGTAAGCAAGCCTGTGCGCACACCGCACGCACACATAAACTCGCCCCCCCCCCCACCCCTCTCTCTCTCTCTCTCTCTCTCTCTCTCTCTCTCTCTCTCTCTCTCTGCGGAAAGGAAACATCTGGTGGGGAGAGAAGAGAACCACCACCACACACACACACGCACGCACGCACGCACGCACACACACACACACACACGCACACACGCACACACGCACACACACACACACACACACACACACACACACACACACACACACACACACACAGAAGAACTCCCACAAGTTTGGATCACACATCTTCCCTCCAAGTCTTCGGTACAGACACCATGCTGGCTTCGCTTGTGTCGCATCAGGATTCGTTCCATATGTCAGGCAGTACAATAGGTGTGCTTATTCCAAATTTTTAACTTCTCTTTCTCTCTCTCTCTCTCTCTGCCTCTGTCTCAGAGAGAGAGAGAGAGAGCATCGGTGTCTGTAGCTGCCACAGGTTCAAGCATCATACAGATGTGTTTTTATTAACATACAACTCCTCCAAACTCCTCCAAACAGACATTGAGACACGTGAAAACTGTAAAGAATATAAAAGGCATAGCAGCGATCTCTGATCAGTGAGCTGGAGCCCACACAAGTGCATCATTTATCCACACAGTTACACTGAAGTCTCTCAAACAAAGTCTACGTTTTACATAATTTACAATAATATACATCACAGATCAATTAAAGGACAAAATAAAGAATATTTACTGTGTGCACCTCATGAACCATGTGCAGATTCTGGAGCAATATAACTCTCTCTCTATGGCATTTGTTAAACTTGACTTCTCTGTAGTAGGCTAGCTCTGCTTGCATCTATTCTAACTGGATTGACAAGCTTCACTCTGACCATTTGAATTAAATATGTATGAAAGGTGTGGATAGTGCAGGTTTTTAAGGGAAACTTTATTATTATGGATATAAATAAGTAAATACTGTAATTATCTGCCAAATACATGGACATTGTATATTGACATGAACACAGAGATTACACACATTTATCGATAGACCACTGTAGCTATATGGAATGGAAAAGTAATTAAACTCCCCCTTTTTTTTTTTTTTTTTTTATGATTGGTACTTTATTAAGTTTTCCTTTTTTTTTAACAAGACAATAATGACAATACAACATACAAACATACACATACAAAAAATAAAAATACAAAAATACAATATAAACAGTTTTCAAGCGCGCACAGGAACAACGGACATCCACAGTCAAACCCCCTATAAAAATGTTATTGTTCACGTTCACCAGTGAGTACAGGCTCGCTCACGAGCCGGGAACGCCGCCCAGTCCCAAGACCTGCAGCAGGTAGTGACCCCACTTCAAATCGTATTTGTCCGTATTGTTAAGCAACCTGTAAGACAACCTCTCATAGGCCGCGACTTGACCTAAGGCTGCACTCCATTGTGATAGAGCAGGAACTGTTGGATTTTTCCACTCTTTGACCAGGAGCCTCCTGCCTAGCATGATAGCAGTCTGAATCCATTCGGCCAAACAGGGGGCAAAGGCGGACAGTATATTGGGGTCTCCTAAAATGAACAAGCTAGGATTGAAAGGGATGATCAGGCCTGTTATCCGCTGCAGTCTCTCGTGAATGCCCCCCCAATAGTCTTGGACTTTAGAGCAGCTCCAAAGCATGTGTACCAGCGTACCGTCTCCGTCTTTGCATCTCCAACATTCAGAGTTTTCAGTGAGGCCCACCCTAAATAGTCTTGAGGGAGTCCAGTAAATCCTATTAATTATTTTAAATTGAATCAATCTAGTACGTAGTTCTCTCGACATTTTCCTGATATTCCCCAGAATTCTGACCCATTCCCTGTCCGAGATTGTCACCCCCAGATCCCTTTCCCAAGGGATCTTGATTGCGTGCATAGTAGTATCGGATGCTTCACGAAGCATGACATAATATGCCGACGCTTCATGGCCAATCCCGAAAGTTTTTAATAGAATTTCTACTGTATCGGATTTGGGGGGGGGGGATGTAAAGGAGCCGAATGTTTTTCCCAATAAATGTCTTAATTGGAAAAATCTCCATTGATGATTCTGTGGTATACCGAATTCAGTTTTTAATTCTCCAAATGATTTTAAGACAGAGCCATTATACAAGTCTCTCAGAGTTGAGATACCTTTTCGGTGCCATGATTCCCAATAGAATGGCTCTTTATTTATGCACAGCTTAGGGTTAAGCCATATCCCAGCAGACCAGTGAAGAAAGGGATCGAACTTGAACGTACATGATATTTTCTTCCAAACCCAAACAATATGAGATATAATAGGATGTTCCCTGGTTACAATATCCAGTTTAGTTGACAACGAGTCAAAGGGCTTGATTGGTGATAACACCGCACTCTCAAGACCATACCACGGCGGGGCCCTTTCCGGAGGTAAAGCCCACTGCATCATATGCCTCATAGTGAAAGCATAATGGTATAATAGAAGATTTGGGACACCCAGGCCTCCTTTGTCCACCGGCCTTTGTAATTTTTTCAAATTCATCCTGGGCCTTTTATTATTCCATAGAAATTTGTTGCAAATTTGGTCAAATTGTTTAAAGTAGTGCAGTGGAATTTTAACCGGGAGAGCCTGAAGCAGATAGTTAAATCTCGGAGCGCAGTTCATCTTGATAATGTTCGCCTTACCCCACATTGAGAGATACAGAGATGACCATCGCTCTACGTCAGTCCGTAACTTATCCAGTAAAGGTTCAATATTAGTCTTAACCAAGTCATCCAATTTAGGTGGGAAAGTTATGCCTAAATATTTTAGGCCCTTTTGGGGCCATTCAAAGGAGCCCAAATTAAACAACGTCTTAGGACAAAATGAAGAGAGAGGGAGAGCTTCAGATTTGGACCAATTCACCTTATAGCCTGAGATAGATGAGAACTTATCGATAATGTTGAATAGCACCGGGAGGGATCGCTCTGGTTCAGAGACAAAAAGGAGGATGTCGTCGGCATAAAGCATCAGCTTATGCGTTGAGTGTCCCATTATTATACCTGGAAATGCCTGTTCTCTACGAATAGCCGCGGCTAAAGGTTCAAGGGCGACGGCGAAGAGCAGGGGAGAGGCTGGATCTCCCTGTCTGGTCCCCCTACCCAGCTGAAAAGGGGATGATATAATACCGTTGGTTAAGACCGAGGCAGTGGGAAGAGTATATATAAGTTTTATCCAATTGATGAATTTTTCGCTAAAACCAAAACTTTCCAAAGTGGAAAGCAGGTACAGCCACTCTACACGATCGAATGCCTTCTCCGCATCTAAAGAAATGGCCGCCAAGGGGGCGGAGTCATCTTGGGTGGTCCACATTATGTCAATCAGACGTCTAATATTGTCAGAGGAAGTGCGGGAGCGAATAAACCCGACTTGGTCTGGGTGGATAAGGGTCGTAATAACCTTGTCCAGGCGGTTAGCCAATATTTTCGAGAATATTTTACTGTCACATGATGTTAAACTAATTGGTCTATAGTTTTTACACTCTAACGGATCCCTTCCTGCCTTAGGAATGAGTGTAATAACTGCTTCAGTTAATGAAGGAGGAAAGTGACCCTCCGACAGTGCCTCATCATACATTTTCAATAATAGCGGAGCTAGCTCCTCAGCGTAAGCCTTAAAGAACTCAGCCGTGAATCCGTCCAGACCAGGAGCTTTACACGTAGGCAGAAGTTTGATAATGTCTATAATTTCGCTTATAGTAATTGGCACATCCAGACGAGCAGTTTGGTCCTCTGACAGTTTTGGCAAGTCTAAGGTCGTTAGAAATGAGTCAATTTCGTCTTTGTCCACTCGTGACTCAGAAGTGTAAAGGTGTTTGTAAAAATCTCTGAACGCATAATTAATCCCTCTGGGGTCCGTGATAAGATTGCTGTCGTCGTCCCTAATAGCAGGGATTGCACTCATAGCCTCTCTTTGTTTTATGTATCTGGCGAGTAATCTTCCGGCTTTATCACCCTCCTCAAAATATTTCTGCCTAGCCCGGAATAGACTGAATTCCGCCTTCTGAGTCATAATAAGGTTGAAATCATATTTGAGTTTAGTTAAATCAGCCAAATTTTCCGTAGACATATCATTTTTGAATTTAGTTTCCGCACAACCAATCTTGCGTTCCAATTCTAGGAGCCTAGCCGCATTCTCTTTTTTTTTGTACGCCGCATGTTGAATTATGTGGCCTCGGAGGAAAGCCTTCAAGGCCTCCCAGGCGATCCCAGCCGATGGAGCAGAGGGCACGTTGGTTTCTATGTACAGGTTAATCTGTGCTCTCAATGATTCCTTAAAGGTCTCGTCCAAAAGCAGGCTAGAATTGAGTCTCCATCTGACAGATCTCTCAGGCTTACGAAATGACGACAGGTTTAAGTAAATTGGGCTGTGATCTGAAATAATTCTATTGCCTATTTCAGTTGTCACTACTGATGATACATAAGACTGCGAGACTAAAAAATAATCAATTCTACTAAAGGAGCCGTGAGGGGAACTATAAAAAGTATATTCTCTTTCCATTGGATGCATTAGACGCCATATATCTACCAAACCAAGTTCCGTTGTCATATCATTTAGAGCAACCTGCGCCCTGGATAAGCGGGGAGCTGACGAGCTACGGTCAAGTATATTATCCCGGACTTCATTGAGATCGGAGCCAAGAATAATAGGATGATCCCCCATTTCTCCAATCATCCGTTCAAGAACACCAAAAAATGAGGGGTCATCTACGTTGGGAGCATACACATTAGCTAATATCACAACGTTCCCTTGGATTTGACACAATGTTAACACAATTCTTCCCTCCTCGTCCCTGCTCTCCTTGATACATTTAAATTGCAGATGTTTACTAATCAGTGTGACCACCCCTCTGCTACGACTATTTCCCCAGGCTGCTCCCACAAATCCTACCCAGTCCCTACATAACTTCTTTGTCTCTTGAGTAAGTAAATGGGTCTCCTGCATGAACACAATATCACATTTTTTGGATTTAACAAAGGTCAAAACTTTTTTCCTTTTAACCACGTCATTGAGACCTTTGACGTTCCAGCTCATGAGCTTCAACCCACTTGAAGTGCCGGTTGACACAAGGTCAGCCAGCTAGTGCAGAGGTCTAACTGCAACTCCCCTCCCCTGTGCTTGCTTAGCTTGAAATATACATTATACAAAAAACACATAGACATACACTGAACAAAAAAAACAGCAGACACCCCCCTCCCTGACCGTCTGGTAAACCAGGCATAATCCCTGCCCTTAGATTGGTCCATGACTCCCTCCAACAGCTGCCTGAAATCGAACCCTCCCACACCCGCCCCACATCCACTAATCTAACCCCAGCTGGGCGGGAAGGGGTGGGTGAAACGTCCCCCCCCCCCCCCCGCTCCATCATTAACCATCGTATATTATAGTAAAGAAACAAAAATTATAATGATTGTAAAGTACACCCACCGACCTCATTCGATTTTTAATTATGCCCAAATTAGTAGTGCCGCTAGGACCCTGGATCATTCAGTCTAGCTCCCTCATATACCCGCATACACACACATGCACGCCCAGATTAACATACAGAGTGTGGGGCCAATAGCTTCATCCCCCACTTTATATAAGGCAAAGAACGAAAAGGAGATGGAAAACGTTGTTGGCCCCCGTCTACAATCTCGCACGCACATGTGCGCACGCACGCACGCACGCACCCACACACACCCACACCCACACACACACACACACACACACACACACACACCAGGACCCAGCAGCAGCTACTCTCATTTGTAATTTCCCATCAAACAGCCAGCCCTGATTTGAGCCTGCTGCAACAGCCCTGAGAGTATCCCCGTTTTATCGGGGCCTCTTTTAGACCATATGTGCAGTTGTGCACCTAACCCCTCAAACAAAAAATAAATAAAAATAAAACAACAGTTTACCTATATAAATGGGAGGCTCTTATGAACTGTCCCCCCATGCGCACACACACACATACACACAGAGAAGGCATACACACACACACACCCAGACAAATAACTCAACATTAATCTGAAGTATTTTCATACTAAACAAACCCAAGCACACAGATACACACAGAACACATACCCACACACACACTCCCACAGACACAAATGCTGGCTGAGCGACAACGTGAGTACACTGCATGAATTTACACTATCTAACCACCAGGTGACGACCCCTTCCATGTTTAGAAGGGTCAGAGGCCGTAACCTAGCAACAGAAGAGGCCATGTGCTTTGAGCAGCTGTAGCTTGTAGTTTTGATCAGAAGGAATGCACACACGCCCCCTAGTTACCGGGCAGGCCTCTTCCCCTTAAGACATAACTCCATGACGTCACTCATTCACACCCTCCCTTCACTCATACACAGTGCGCATGGCTTCGCAGCCCCAAGGAACCATCCATACGGTTCACGTTTAACCCCACCTCATCTCGGGTCTAAATTGAATCCTTGAATTAGATTAAACACTTTGTTGAACACAACATTCACCTAGTTACTTCTTCATAACTAAAAATTGTTACAGAAACACAATAGAATAAAAACTGAGGATGAAAGGTAAGAAATAAGAAAAATAAAAGATAAAAGCTATACATATATATATATAAATATCCACCTATACACACATACGTACATACATACATACATACATAGATCCACAAACCCATAAGTATAAAAATAAATACAGAAATAAAAATAAAAGTATATAAAGTAAATTATAAAAAGATTCACCCCAGGCATGGGCCCCAGAATGAGTATATAATATGGCCTGCCTTAATACAGAGCACTCTTAAGTCACCAACATGAAACATGTTACCTTATAGCAAAATACAAAATGAAAAAGAACCAAGATCTAAGACTAGGCCAAGTTTTAACATTGCCCCACCAGTTCTATCCTATACTATCCCTTACGAAACAGAATGGTAGCCTAGCTACACTTATTATAAAAAGTAAATACAATTAGCTTAAAAGCTAGGAAAACAGTAAAAATAGAAACTAAGGAATATAAAATGAGACCAAAAGAAAAAGAAACAAGGAAACAAGAATAGACTTGATTAAGGCATTAAAAGAAAAGGGTCATTGTAAATTAAACAAACAAAAGAAAAACAAAACAAAGAGAGAGGGTTAAGTAGAATAAATAAAAAATGTAGGTACTTGTACTCAAAGAGCTACCACAGCATCAGCTTGCGAAGATCACCCCAAGGATCGGATGAAGACCATGGCCTTTGAAGCATCTTCAAAGCGGCGCTTCCCCTGCGGCGTCCGAATGACCAGGACCGCAGGGAATTCCAGGGAGAAACGCACTCCCAAACCGTGGAGTGCTTTCTTGCTCTCCTTGAACTTGAATCGCCTCTCCATGACGAGTTTGGAATAGTCGGCGAACACCATGATGTGATGGTCGTTCCATACGACGTTGCCCATCTTCCGTGCTGCGTCGGCGACCAGGTTCCTATCCTGGAATCTCAGGAATCTGGCGATGATGGTTCTCCCAGCCGCAGGTTGACCACCGCCGCCGTCTGCGCCACCCGTCTCCCCGTCTCGTAGTGGGCCGGTTCGATGTGCCCTCTGGAACTCCAGACCGTGAGGGAACTGTATGTTCAGCAGAGTTGGTAATGTGTCGCACAGAAACTTGATGACGTCACCCTGCTCGCAATGAGGTGGAAATCCAACTAGTCTTAGGTTTAAACGCCTTTCCCGGTTCTCAATGTCGTCCAATTTCAGTCGTAGAGCATCTAATTCAGCTGAGGAGGTTCCCGGTTCAGCGGCCCGTATGTCGTCGACCGCCTCCTCCAGCGAAACCACCCGT
Organism: Nannobrachium achirus; assembly: GCF_963921795.1. Taxonomy (NCBI): domain Eukaryota; kingdom Metazoa; phylum Chordata; class Actinopteri; order Myctophiformes; family Myctophidae; genus Nannobrachium; species Nannobrachium achirus. The sequence goes on along the minus strand of NC_137812.1, from coordinate 26,511,897 downwards.
CTTTCCACCTCGGAAATGCGGTTAGCTATGTCAGCTAGCTTGCTATCTGTAGCTTTCGTCGTCACACTAATAGCCTCCAACTTTTTATCATGAGCCTCGGATTTCGCCAAAATAAGTGCAGTGAGTTTCTCAAACTCCTTACTCACGTCCCCAGACATCCCCCTGTTGCGAGTGTCCACGGTTTTATCTTCCAGTCGTGTCGGAGCCGGAGATGGGGGGAATAAGTACACTCTCTGCGAGTTACCCTGTGTTTGGTCGACGCTAGCCTCGTTGTTAGCCGCGTTGCTAGCTCCTCGTGTGTTGACCGACGACGTCACGCTTGCTTTAGCCGCATATGAGACTTTTCGTGTCTCTTGGGGCATTGTGGCACCTTATAAAGGTTTCTACAAGTCGGTTCGAAAAGTTTTTAGTTCTTTACTATTAAAAATAAGCAGAATGTGAAAAGATGTGAGAGCCGTTCTCCTCTACGCAGCCATCTTGGTTGAGCGCGTCACGTGACTCCCAAGCATTAAACTCCCCCTTTTAATTTTTTCTTCTTAAAAATGCTAATACAATGCACAAGTAGGTAGTATCGATACAATCGATTCTTTGCACTGCCGATTCGATACGATACAAAATCAAACGATACGATTCGATTTTAGCTGTTTTCATTTCGATATACTTCGTTTTTTTAATTTAAAAACTATATTTCGATGCAGTTACTATATCGTTACACCCCTACTAATTATTCATAATTAAATTAACCTTTTTAATCCCAGAATATACATGAATTTTAAATCAAACGAAAAACATTTTTTTATTTAAATAACTAAAACCTGTCTCGACTTCAGAGAGAGTTACAGTGTCCATGGTGCTTAAGGCAATAACTGGGTTTGTCTCTTTGCCAGCAGGTGTCATGCTGCCCCATAAATATAATCTGTGACGGAGTGATATGCATGCAGGTATCTCTATACTGTATATGGACATAAAAGGGACATGGACTGATATAGAGAATAGAGATTTCCATATATGAGCACAAAGGGACACAGACAGACAGGTACTCTGACAAAGCCCCCAGGTAAACTATGACTCAGACATATCAGTCGGCTCAGCAGTGCGACGTACTGTAGGTGAGAGGGCTGCATAGTGGCCCGAACCTCTAGTTCCTCATGACACCCTTGAGAGCAATCCACACAGGCAGCTCAGTGCGTGTGTGTGTGTGTGTGTGTGTGTGTGTGTGTGTGTGTGTGTGTGTGTGTGTGTGTGCGTGCGTGCGTGCGTGCGTGCGTGCGTGCGTGCGTGCGTGCGTGCGTGCGTGCGTGCGTGCGTGCGTGCGTGCGTGCGTGCGTGCGTGCGTGCGTGCGTGCGTGTGTGTGTGTGAGACAATAATACTAAAGGATACAACCCTGTAAAGAGAATCGAATTAAAACACGCCACAAGGGACACATCTCTGTCTGTCTGTGTGTGTGTGTGTGTGTGTGTGTGTGTGTGTGTGTGTGTGTGTGTGTGTGTGTGTGTGTGTGTGTGTGCTCTCTCTTAAACACAATGAACACTTCAACTGAAGGATTGTTCAACAGCTGACTTAATCCTGTTGCCTTCGAGCTGCAGAAAAAGATAAAGATATAACGGTGATGAGATGAAGATTGAGACAGAGAGAGGTTTCTGATGCCTGTGAGCAGGGAACTAAATGAACACACACCAACCGCCAATGGCACGTAGGTTTCCTCTTTGGCTTGTAAATTACAGAGATTACAGAGATTAAAATAAACATACAACATACAAGGAACAGTTGTCTTTTGTTTGTGATTCTGCCTAACGCATTACTTTTTAAAGAGGTGCAGGCACTAGTATATACCGGTATATGTATATCTGATGGTGGGTGTAGCATGAGATATATCTTGCAATTACAAAACCAATCAATTAAGCAATCTCACCAAGAGAATGTCCTTAAATGAATGAATCCGGAAATAGTCAGCAAGCATACAAAATAATCTAAAAGAAGAGGCGTTTTCAGTGGAGTCATAATCCGAGGGAGTCACATAAAAAAAGACACCGGCTTCGAATGCTATCAGTGCACTGAATGGGAATTTCTCATGTGTATTCAGACCATTGAATGGTGCAGTAGCTGAGATACTGACCTACCGACGGGCCCTGAGCTTCATTGTCATCATTCAATGGGTTGACGGCAGTAGTTTGTCATCATTCAGTGGGTTAAAGTGGATAAAAGTCGGGGGGGGCCGGGGGACGATGGTTTACGATTCTGGCCCCCTGGTTTACAACTTTGCAACGCATTGATATCATTCAAAAGGGGTGAAAAAGATCTATAAGTTATCAACGCAAGGTTCAGTTAGCTTGTACATCGGTTCTTTTTGGAACACAAGAAATCTTAATCTTGGTTCAAAAAGGTGTGTGATTATCAACACAATCAGCAGCCAATGTGCACTGTACACTGCACCAAACTGGACACAAACACTATTCAGGTGCCACGTCAGGGGCTCTCCGGTGTTGCTCCAATCCACACCAAACGTGCCACAAACACTGTTCAGGGCGTCTGCCAAGTGGTACACAGCAATGGAAACATAAACTTCTTGACGACGTCATTTGTGTTTTGACAATATGGAAACACAAACTTCTAGACGTTATTCAGTGTATGACACTAAGACTATTTCAGTACCCCCCACTCTAAACACATTTCAGCAAGAGAGAAGGATGCAAAGGATCGAATGAGTGTGAAGACTTCAAAAAGCTAGGAATAGCTTTAATAAGAAATTACATAATGTTTGTTTTCTTAGAAATAGTTAGAACATTGGGTGTAACAGTAGGTTACACCGATCTACATGTTAACACATTGGTAAAAAGAAAGTGTGAATGAATTCTAGCAATTTAGTAAAACATATATTCTATATGACATTATTGGTATTTCTTTCTTTATCTTACAATAAATGCGAGAAGTCTCTGTGAGTCTGTCTGTCTGTATGTAATCCGAGTATCTCGAGAACCATTCGTCCCACCGGCTTCAGATACGGCACGCGCGTTCCCTGCCGCGAACCGGCGCGAAACATTCCGGCGCGAAACGTTCGGAATCTCCGTAGATGACTGTTGACATCAGGCTGTTTCTGAGGAAACCGGCGCAAGCACTGACTCGTTGTGACATCACATTATAAAAGGCTCTGACATCACGTACGCCACATGAGTCAACAAAAAATGCCATGGTTACGATTTGAATGTCATCAGTATGACGTGTTCTGATGTTCATATATGGGCATAAATGGACACAGGCAAACATATACAGAGATCTCCATTATGGGCATTACATGGATGCAGACAGACAGATACAGATATCTCCATACAGTATATGAGCATAAATGGACACAGGCAAACAGATGGTCAATACGGGTCCTACAGATATCTCCATATATGGGCATAACATGGACGCAGACAGACAGATAACTCCATATATGGGCATAAATGGACACAGGCAAACTGATGTCAAAACGGGTCCTACAGAGATCTCCATATGGGCATAAAATGGACATAGACAGACAGAGATCTCCATATATGGGCATAAATGGACATACGCAAACAGATGGTCAAAACAGATCCTATGACAACAGGTATAATGGGGTTTGCATTAAATAAGTAGTAGAGTGGCTGAACCATCAGGTACCCCTATAGAAGTCAGTGTTAGGGCAAGAGGAGTTTCAGAGGGTTAGGGTGCAGGGTTACCTGAGATGCTCAGGTAGACAGAGGGGCTGGTCTTGTTCTCCTCTGTCAGTTCATTCATCGCCTCCACATAGTAACGGCCCGCGTCCGCCGCCGTGCTCGCCAACACAACCAGCTGATTGTCCAAGGCGATGGCCCTGTTCCTCACAAAACCACAAACACACAGAAAGAAAGAGGGGATTACACATCCAGACAAAGTCATCCAAAAACAACACTAGCATTCTTGTGGTGTTGTCCTCTCTCAGATGGGTGCTCTCTCCCTCTAATTAAAGCTCAGACAAGCAAGGAGCGTTTGTTTCAAAGCTCAATGTTTAGCATGCATAAGATGGGGAAAAAGAGATGAGGAAAGGAGAGAAAAGAGGATTCGTAGAGCTTAAACAAATCTCTCTGGCTGCCTCAGATTGATATGGGGTTCGTTCCTCGCGTACGCTCTTTCTCTTGGCCATTCTCCATCTTTCACTGCGGTTCTGCTGTTATTTTGTTCGGCTCATGACATTGATGCATGCCATCCCCCTTTCTGTACGTGTGGCAGCAGCAATCAATACACCACAGGAATGTGCCTGAGGGTAAGTATATACAGTACGGCGGTTGATCAGAATGAACCCACTGCAGGCCAGGATTACTGTAACACACTGTGGTGCCTCAGGGTGCCCTGACTTGATGTCCCCCCCTCCGTCCTACCACTTTACACAAAAAACGATAAATGTAATCTATCTATAACTCATTTATATAAAACAATACTCATTTATATTCTAGTATATATAAATGACATATTAAGGCCTATAGTGCAGCTAAAGTAAGCTACAGGCTCACCACACATATATGCCTATACCATAGATCAGGGGTTTTCAAAGTGGGTAACGGGGCACCCTGGGGTGCCACGACGGCAGTCCAGGGGTGCCGCGAGATAATTTGATAATATTTGGAATTTATTTGGACAATTAAAAATATATTTAGTATCATTACAAAGTTATTTTCTAACCAAAATGGCTATTATCTTGTTTTCCTCACAACATAATCACTAATATATGCTATAAATATAAGGTGCTGGGAGTGAAAATTAGGAATATAAAAATGTAGGGGTGCCTCGGATTTAAAAAGGTATTTATAGGGGTGCCCCGAGCCAAAAAGGTTTGGGAACCCCTGCCATAGATAGACATGGGCATACAAATGTCATATTGGCCCTTAAAATCTGGATCCAACTCACACCCAATGCAATTATGCTAAATATCAACCGTATGGGAACCACATGCAAAACCACGACAGAGTGTATCTAAAAACATACATTGCTCTCTCTCTCGGCCTCTGCGGTGCTGAAACATACTACGTCATTCAGAAGTAAGCAGGTTACTGAGTGTCACACAAAACAGCAACATAGTCTTACCTTTAGAAAGAACAACCTCATATTTGACTGTGCTGTGCGCTAATTGGTAGTTCCTCATAAAATAACCTGTCATGAGTGGGGCACTTCTCAATTCCTCATTGACCTGACGACAATATCCCATGTTTATGACACCAAACAAAAAGCTTGTGATCACGGCATTCACGGGTAAATTTGTAGTTGTGGTAAACGTCAAACACATAACCACACAGTGTTAACAGAACCGTTGCTTTTCAGAATTCAAAGGAACAAACACAACTACAGTCACGATTCACGAACAGCAACACAACAACACGGCAAGGCACATTTCCAAGTGATTCAACCAGAATAATGTCTCTGCCCCAAGATGCCGACAGGCAGTAAACCTGACTTGATGTTTTGCTTCTCTAGTGCTTCTGCTGTGTGAATGTAACTCAACAGAACTACACTGGAATCAATACAGCCACAGGGGAATGCATCAAATTTAACTGCTATTACTGTCAAGATTGAGACACTCAGTGAGTGTCAATGTGTACAGTGTTGAAGATGCAGTGTGCGTGTTAGTTTTATTTTCGCAACCAATTGCTCCACAATGTTAATACATTTTTAATCTATGCCACAGTGCAGATAAGCTCTCTCCTTCCCCTCCCCATATTAATTTATTTACAGAAGAGAAACCCAAAGTTTCAACCTTTACAGATCTTCGTCAGGGGAACCAACCTACTTCTAGAAAAGTAAACAAGTAACACTATTTTTACTTGTTTTACTCTTATTACTCTTATTTTGAAGTCCACTGACCAGATGTCAAGGGTTGACGTTTGTTTAACTCGCAGATATTTGCGCATTTATTTATACAGTAGTTACTAGAATGGTGGGCACCAGCCTTCTTTCCGAATAAGGTCACTTTATTTGTACATTACAATTTTTGGAGGTACAAGCAAAGCTATCATTCCTATGGCCATTTTGCTGATTATTTTAATAGCTAGAATGATGACAGATGCTTGAAAAAAAAAATCTGAATATTTGTAACCATTGCCAACACAACATATGTACTCAAAAGGGACATCTGTCAGGACTCAGGAGATAGAAGTGATAAACACTGCGGCACCAACCCCCTAATCATTTTTCGATCTATTAGACGTCTAATATACGTCTAAAGCATGTCTGAAATACGTCTAATATATGTATAGATTTGAATGTTTTTTAGACGTCTAAGCTAAGACTAGACGTTGATTAGATGTCTAATAGCCTAGGCAGCTATATATAGACAGTCTATATTTATAGACCGTCTACTCTATATGTAGCCATTGAAATAATGTCTAATCAACATCTAAACATCTAAAAAACGTTCAATCTAGACGTGTATTAGACTATTTTAGCTAGACGTCTAATATACAATGTTGCTCAGTGGGAAAATGCACAACGAAAATGTTTCGGTGAACCTAATGTACTGTAGGTCCACCTGTGCAACACAATTAAAAAGTTAGTCTACTCTGGAGCCCTGAGGAGAGCAAAGAGAACATCTCTAAGTGGATGAGGGGTCTCTCTCTCTCTCTCTCTCTCTCTCTCTCTCTCTCTCTCTCTCTCTCTCTCTCTCTCTCTCTCTCTCTCTCTCTCTCTCTCTCTCTCTCATTTTACTCAGTGTGATTTCCCTGGAGTACGTCCACGAGAGCCAGTGCTATATACCTCAACCTTAACGTAGATATTCACTCCCAATACTAAGCCTGGCTGTGTGTGTGTGTGTGTGTGTGTGTGTGTGTGTGTGCGTGCGTGCGTGCGTGCGTGCGTGCGTGCGTGCGTGCGTGCGTGTGCGTGCATGCCAGGCCGTGCAACACACTGGTTCACTCTCTACTTCCATCACAGGGAAGGAACATGGCTTTATGTTCTAATCACTAGTTGATCAGCTGGTTGGTTAAATCAACTAAGCAACATGAGGAAAATACAGACAATGGGGTTTTGTGAGATTTCGATTGGCTGAGTTATTAACATTTAGAGCTCTATTTCTGTCCGTGCCTTACCCCTTACCCCTAAACTCTTTTGCAATTTTATACTACTTTTTTAAATATTTCAAATAGCAAATCTATGCAAGCTCACAACGTGTCGATGTAGATCGGATATTTGAAGTATTTTTAAATGTTTTTCAAAATTGTACAAAAGGGCAAAGACGTTTAGCGATAAGGTGTAAGGCATGGATGAAAACAGAGCTCTTAAAGTCCAATCCTCTGCTGGTGATGGGACAGGATGCTGACGCAAGGCCAACACATGAGCAGCATCCGTTTCAGTGATACTACAAATAACAACAAATTGCAGGGGAGATGTTTTCATTCTGGAGGTGATTGACTTGGCTCTTGATAGGACTAAACAAACAATGATGTTTAAACTCTATTTGCTATTGGTTTATCTGAGATGGAGTTTGTGAAAAATATAAGCAGACCCATATTTTTTCATTATAGGGTGGGACATGTTAAATAGAAAATGTCCCATCTGTCAATTAACTTCTTTCATAATGTATGTACCATACATATTGTTGAGGGAGGCACAAAATTGCGATTTTGGATGCTATTCATCTAGGGATCACCTTTAACACATTATGAAACGCCCCCATATGTTTCTAACGAGGGATTATATCCCTCTGATTAGCTGATTAGTAGCGCAAACCTACAGACGCACGCACGCACGCACGCACGCACGCACGCACGCACGCACGCACGCACGCACGCACGCACGCACGCACGCACGCACGCACGCACGCACACACACACACACACACACACACACACACACACACACACACACACACACACACACACACACACACACACACACACACACACACACACACACACGTACTTCGTTTACAGGGTTAATTCAGTCTCACATGGGTGGAGGTGGGTGACTCATTATGACATAAATTCAATATGTGACTTTCTGCTCTCTAAGTTTTACACTTAATTAAACAGAACAGATCTTCTCAGGATTTTAATTAGTGTGCCTGCGTGCGAGCATGCAAGTGGCTTTTCTCAGGGCTGAAGAAGAGGAATTAAAATAACAATAATCTAATACATGCCATTTTTTCTCCGTCTCTCCATCCACTGATAAAACAGCCTCTCTCACTCTCCTCATCACAATCCCATTTCTTCCTGCTATCACTGCCATTATTTCTTACATGCCTGCAGGTTGTTTTCTGTTTCCAACAACTCTCTCTCTCTCTCTCTCTCTCTCTCTCTCTCTCTCTCTCTCTCTCTCTCTCTCTCCATGCTTGTCTGTCTGTCTACTGCCCCCCCCACTTTATTTGACCCAACCTGTTATTCTTTATGCCTCTGGACCAAAGCAGCAAAGCACAGTGGTGTTTGATTATAAGTGGCAAGCCCCAAGACTCTCGCACATGCACACATATGGACGCACGTACGCACGCACACACGCACGCACGCACGCACGGGTATTAAGAGTTTCCCCACTACATTTTCTAAATGGGATTTACACGTTTAGCAGAAACTTTTATTCAGGGCGACTTACAAAGTGCAACCAACAGGATTTAATTGGTTGAGTATTTAGAGTGCTAAGAAAACAAGTTTGTGCTACAAAGTAACCAGGCCATTCTTAAAGCCCTGCAACCTCACTAGTGGGGAATTATTAATGGAAATCTTCAAGTTATTATTAGTGGCAGAATTGGGCACATGCACACGCACGCACACACACACACACACACACACACACACACACACACACACACACACACACACACACACACACACACACACACACACACACACACACACACACACACACACATTCACATGCACGCACACATGTGCGCGCACACACACGTACACAACAAAATCAGTAAGATTCGTTCTGCAATCTTCCTTTTAGATTATTATCTATCCTGCAAAGTCAACATTTTTAAGCGAGCCGACACGGTACTAACCGTTAGCTCCCAGTTTAAGCCAAGCTGGCCTAGCAGTATAACACACAACACACAGACAGACGTGCACGCGCACCACTGTGAGCTTGCAGTTCGGCCATTTTTACAATGTTCGCTTCTTTCTTACTAATTTGTCAATTTGGCCAATTTGGAATATAAAGTCATTAAAAGTAGTTAAATTGCAACTTTAGAAATGTGCAGATAGGCTACACTGTATATACACTTATACTGTAGGTTTGTTTACTCTTGAGTGAGAAAACAATGTTGCAAGCTGCTAATCATCTGGGGTACCACCAAAACAATTTGGAGCTCACAACGCGGAGCTCACAGCGTGGAGCTCACAGCACGGAGCTCACATCACGGAGCTCACAGTGAGCTTGTAGATCTGCTATTTTTGAAAAGTCTTAAAAATGTGTGCAAATCTTTGAATATATGTATTTTTTAACATTTGTAACTAAAATGTTGCTTCTGGGGGGTCCCTGGAACTAAATATTTTGAGATGGGGGTCTGTGGCTAATCTGATTTTGGGGGTCCTTCAAATGAAAAAGTTTGAGCACCACTGACATAGAAACATATTTTTCTTTTCTTCAAAAAAACCTTAGAAGGATTTGAAATATTCAAAGACTTTTCAAAAATAGCAGATCTACAAGCTCGCAGCGTGGCACTCTGTGCCACGCTGTGAGCTTGTATATCTGCTTATTTTTCAATAGTTAAAGCACAAAATAATGCGTTCCCATAAATGGGTTAAACCCCCATTCATGGGGGGCCCACAGTGAATCCTTGTACCCAGGGCCCAGAATTTGGTGTGACACCCCTGTTCATCATAAAATGTGGCATCGTGGGTGGACTTGCTTAACATCTCTGACAGCCACAGTGGGTAGAGTAGCGTACACATAATGCCAGTGTATCCTGCACATGATGTGCAAACAGGACACGCTTAGATTGGTTTTCAGTACATTTTCCATAATGATCCATAATTCTATAGGGATTAATTAGCCTAAGTGATTCAGCGAAGACAGAAAATTGGATGATTAACTGTAGTTCATATTTGACAAGGACTCTTTGAATCACTCATCGATGTGTGCTCTATTTAAATCAGGCTGTTGTTCAACACAAGCTGCAACTGAGCTGATATACTTTACCATAACATTTCCTTTAAATATTGTTGTTTCATTATGCAGTAACTTGGAACACATAAGCATTGCTTTACTTGCCGTATTTTGGTAATTTTAACCATATTGATGTTAGCCTTCAATCCAACAGTCAACCAAAGGGACAAAAAACAACAACCCAGCAAAGTGTTTTGTTTGTAAGGAACACTTGAAATAAAATGTACCAACTTTAAGTGCAAACAAAGACACAAACAGCTGGGTTGAATAGTGAAAGGCCTTGCATTTATGTCTAGTTCAATCCACATCACGGTCAAACCAATTACGATTCCAGAAATCCAGATGTCCTGACACCGTCATTGTACAGTAAAGTAAGGTAAAGTACGGTACGGAACGGTACGGTACGGTACAGTACAGTACAGTACACACACACACACACACACACACACACACACACACACACACACACACACACACACACACACACACACACACACACACACACACACACACACACACACACACACACACACACACACACACACACACACACACACACAGGGTATAGCTGCTCAGATTCACTGCTCCACTTCGAACCGAGGTTTGATTTTTTACCTCAGAACCTCCTTTCCCTGATTTCTGAATACAAGTACCCGCTTGCGGCTTTACCCAACTACAATATTCTCCTTAGAAAACTTCAAGATCAACTGCTAGCATATCGTTACCATCAGAGGAAACCTTGGATGTCTATGTTTACAAACATTTTGAAATAGTCACAACTTAATCAGAAACTCATGTGTGATGAAGAAGGGCTGAGGGCATTCATAAAACAAAAAACAGCATATATCCCAATAACAGTGAAGTTCTTCCATCATTTGGATGTTTTAATTTCACTGAAAGCCTTGGATCTGGACCAGCTCCAATTAATGAATCCATTCCTCTCCATATCCACAGAGGGACTTCCCTCTTCCGCTAGAATTGTATCCGGCCTGGCCAATCTCCATTCCTAGTCTCTGGCATTATTCTTTCTGTTTACCCCCCTCTGGGGTCTTTTGAAATTAAAACCCTGATCTGATCTCCCTTTCGGGTCCATGTAAGTTTTGTGTTTTTTCTTTTTTCTTTCTTTTTTTTTTCACACTGGTTAATATTTGTCCAACAAAGCCTTTGTTGTGGTAGAACAAGCTCAATATCTGGAAAATGTGCAACCTTTCTCCCTCCCAATACCCCCCTTCTCCCTCCTCATAAATTGCTATGTTGGCCCCAGAGCCGGATTCTCTACAGTTCTGTTAGTAAACCGTTTTATCATTAAACATTACAGAAGAGAAAAGAAACAAAAAGGCCAGACCATTCTATCACGCATGCATATTTTCATCCTTGCAATAACAACGATGGAATCAGGTACACGAGATACTACAAACACAGCTGCACACTCTCCTGCTGTGCACCATCTCTTGCTGTGCACACGTGTACAGGGGCGTCACAAGGGGGGGAAAGTGGGACTGAGTTACTAGGGCCCAAGGTGGAGGGGCCTTCATTATTTTATATAACTAGCTCACAGCGCGGCTCTGAGTGCCGCGCTGCGAGCTTGTAGATCTGCTATTTTTGAAAAGTCGTGAAAATGTGTGCAAATCTTTGAATAATGTCTTTTTTAAGCAAACTTTTGTAACTCAAATTTTGATTCTGGAACTAAATATTTTGAGATGGGCGTCCGTGGCCAAATACATATAATTTTGGGTTTCCTTCACATGAAAAGGTTTTTGCACAAAATGTTCAAGATTCACTCAGTGCTGCACTGTGAGCTTGTAGATCTGCTATTTTTCAATAGTTAAAACACAAAATAATGCTTAATTATAATGCGATCCCAGTCTAAATGGGTTAAACCCCCTCCCCCCATGACGAACATTCATGGGGGGCCCGCAGTGAATCCTTGTACCCAGGGCCCAGGATTTTGTGTGACACCCCTGCCCACGTGTACAAGGGTTCGTGAATGATTCTGCTGCCGCCGTGGTGATGCCTGATCAATAAAGAACAAACAATTTATTGCCGCGATAGTAGAGAACATTCTGTCTACATCATTCTGTGATGCACATAATCACACTCGTACACAAACACACGCTCAATTAATCTTTTTAAATGCATCGCGGCAACAGCTACCGGTATACCACAATTCTTATAGATTTCTGCCTCTAACAAAGGCATCTGACTGTGTGTGTGTGTGTGTGTGTGTGTGTGTGTGTGTGTGTGTGTGTGTGTCTGTGTGTGCGTGTGCGTGCGTGCGTGTGCGTTTGCGTGTGACATGCATGTGTACGCAGACATACATACATATACAGTACATACATACTGCAATAAGCCATGGTTAAACAAGCGTGTTGTGTACTGCAGGACATAACTGTAACATGATGTATGTTAAAATATAACTACTACTGAAGGGAAAGAGAAAGACAGCTACATAGCCAGAAAGAGAGAGAGAGAGCAAGAGTCAAACAGAAGAGAGAGAGAGTCAGAATATTTGCGCCGGTGGGATCGATAGTCAGGTGGGTGAATATCAAGAGATGGTGTCAGACAAACATCCCCCCGAGAAACACACTCTGACCTGAGACTCCTACTTGCTCATATGATGGGACCAGATAAGATGATAGAGGTCAGAGGTCAGAGCAGAGCAGAACAGAACAGAACAGGAAGCCCCCCCGGAGCTGTCAGAGGTTACAGTTCAGCTAACATACTCTGTGAGATATTTATTTACCGAGCGTGTCAGACCACTGTACTGCTGCCCTAACTACTTTAGTATGACCCTGTGCTATATGCTCCGCAGGCCGGACCTGCTAGAACTGAGTTTTATAACTGTTTTGGTCAGATTATATGTTTGATATCTCTGCTGTCAGGCCAAAAGCTCCTAACTCCAAAATGTTCATTTTCGGGAAAATGAGCTCAAGTGGAGTTAGGAGGTTTTGACCGAAGGGCTTTTTACTACTTTTCATTGGTTTAATATTATTTTAACCAATACACAGATGTAAAGGGTGTTCAATAGCACATATTTATGAAAAAAAGAGAGGGACAATCCGGTGGAGTTAGCTGGTTTGGCAGAATGTGTGGAGTTAGGAGGATTTGTCCCAACTACTTTTTACTACTTTCCATTGGTTCAAGGTGTTCAATTGCCCTGATTTATCCTCAAAAATGGAGTTAAGAGGTTTTGGCCAGACAGTGGCGAATTGTAACGTTTCTCGCACAGAGCTGGAATCGAAGCCCGGTATCCAGCTCGGCAGACTGGCAGGTAACAGGCAACGCCAAGAGAGCTAGCTCACTCAGTGGAGCGAGTTATGACTGGATATTGGAACACTGCACTCTCCCCACGGTTTGAATCCAAGCGGGTCCTCTGGCTTCGCACTAACAAGTCCCTCACGCAAGCAACTAAGTACATTTACTCAAGTACTGTATTTACTGTAAGAACAAAGTTGAGGAATACCGGTATTTACCTTACTGAAGTATTTTAAATTTTCAATACTTTACTTCTATTCCACTGCATCTCAGAGGCAAATATGGTTTCACTGTTTTTACTCCACTACAATTACTTTTACTCTTGGGCAAATTTTCCTTGTGCCCTGTGTTCCCTCCAGTAACATAACAGACAATGTCACAACCAGCCTTCATCAGTCACAGCTCACTGCTCTGTGGACTCTCTCTCATCAGTGTGTGTGTGTGTGGGGGCGTGCAAGAAGCACACAGTGTGGTCAGTGATGGATTTGTGTGGCAGTTAATTAAAAGCATGATTAGTGGATAATTAAAATAGGTCTCTGTCTTTAGAATGCCTAATGACCACAGACAGAGGACGACGCACGACGCAAACTTAAAATAGACATGCATGCTGGCTGGTGGGAGTGTGTTAGTTCAGCATTTAATGGAGAAAGAATGGTCTTTTGAAATGACTATAGAATACAGAGAGTAGAGAGATATACAACATTAAACATCGTCAGCAAAGGATGCAGAGGACACACACACACACACACACACACACACACACACACACACACACACACACACACACACACACACACACACACACACACACACACACACACACACACACACACACACACACACACAGTCTTTCTGTTTTTCAGTTTTTACTGTAAGTCTCTCTCTCTCTCGTCTGTGGAGGTTAACGTAATGTGCCTCTGTGCCGGATAGTATGTAGGCCTATTCATTGCTTCCTGTACCTGTACATCTTGTATTCATTTATTAGCATGCATTTAGCATTGTCTATAAAGGCATTTGGCTATTACTTGTTTTACTTTTAGTCATAGTTTTAGTATACAAAATGATTAGCCTACTGCTCGGAGTCAACACACTGGACAAGCTGGACGAGAGTATGGTCAGTCAGTTTTTTGGGTATAGGACGAGACATCTATATTACATTTCCGAACGACAATGAACCGACTGCACTGAATTTACAAACCAGAGAGCATTCTCTGTGCACATTATGCAGGTAATCCTTCTACAAAGCAGCTGCTGCAGAAAATGTGATTAGGCTAGTTTAAGGAACGGCAAGTTTATTTGCATAGCACAATTCAGCAACAAGGCAATTTAGAGTAGCCTACTTTACATACTGTACCAAATATGGCTTTAAGACATCAAGAGCAAAATAAACACATTATGAAAAGACATTTGAAAACGATAACAATGCAAATGAAAGGAAACAAAACAATTACAGTGTATGCAGGAGAATGATTAAAAGAAAAACAGAAAGGTTTTTAGCTTTCATTTTTGAGATTGAAAAGAACTATGTGATTTCATTCGTGAATACTTTGAGATACTGTATGTGGTGCATGGAAACTGAATGCTGCTTCTCTCCGTTTAGTTCGTTCGAGTCAGAATTAGCCGGAGATAAAATGTGTGTGCACTGTGCATGCGTAGGCTATGTGCGTTTGGTAACTGTGTAGGCCTACTGTGTGTGTGTGTGTGTACTGTGTGTACTGTGTGTGTGCGTGCATCATAGACTGTAGAAAAATATGGACGATGCGAAGCCATTGGTTTCTATGCAGCGCAAATGGCCCTTTTCTACCCCTTGGAATGGGTGTCGCCATCATAGAATTGTAAAGGCATCAGAGAGGCTATTGGCTGCCAACGGTCACGTGCAACTGCAGGGATACATGGGAGAATGTGGTCGGAGCCTCCCGAAATACAGCACACGAAGAAGAACACAGCCGGCTGGTATCAGTTTAGTTGGCCACGCCCCCCCGCAACTTTATCATTTATTTTAAAATAAATTGGACCAAATTTCGACAAAACGAATATGATGGTGATTAAAAGGCAATTTTTAACTAGCGATAGGAACCATACAGTATTCATGAAAATGTTAATTAAGGTTAGAAAATGAAAGGGGAAAATGAATGGGATCCAATGGAGAACAATTCTTTTTGCGATCGGCCGGGGGGGGAAACAGCGCAACTAGCGGCCAATCATAGGAAGTTTTACTTCCGTATTGGAGTCATTTTAAATCAGCAGAACTATGCCCCTGGCGTGCATGCGTGCGTGCTCGTTTTTTCTCTTTTCCCCCAACTTGTTTTTTGACCTTTCAGTTATTATATTGGAGGTATCTGACAGGGGAGGAATAAATAAATCGGGTAATGACTTGGGCACAGAGTGGCCTTAAATGATGTCAGAATAAAATCTGACAAGGTTATAGCATGTCATTTCTTACCGCACTGTATTATAGGCTATTCCATGAAAGAATAGTTTATGCTGACATCAGCTCCACTGAATATACCAGATATAAAGTAGTTCGCCAAAGGAGTCTTGAAAAAAGCGTATTCTTTCTATCAAAAACTAAAAGCGAATGCCTATCCTGAGGGCAGACAATAAAAAACAAAACAAACAAACAAACAACAAAATACAGTGTTGAGCAAAGGCACAACAAATTGTTCCTGACAGAACTGGTAATGAATATTCGGCCTGAAGTGCACCCTTCAGAATACAATTCAATCCCACTCCACCTTGACAATGAATAATATGGCTGGAAAATGCACAAAACATTTAGGATGAGTCCTCGTTCGGCGTCTCTTCATCTTCACGTGTTTAGTTTTCTCTGTTTCCTCCCCTCCTCTGTCCCATGCACAGCTCTGGTCCACAGCGTTTCACGAGGTAAATGGAATGTTTCTATCCACAAGATCTGTATAGGTGGCACACTGGAGTAACTAAAGAAAAATATCCGTTCTGTGGAATATTGACTTTTCTAGCCAAAAAGTGTATTTTACACGGAAGGTGCACGGGGGTCTGAGAGTCCAAGGAAAGTAGGCTTTCAACACATTAAAACCTTTGTTTTGGCGAGTAGCAAAAGTGTTTTCTTTGTTTTGACTAAAGTCGAGACTGCGCTAACGGCGATTTGAAACAAATGCCTGAAGAGTCACATACTGTAGCATTAAGGAGAACTCCAAACGCTATGGACCAGAGCCTATAGCTCTGGTCCATATCATGGGATATATCCCACCCATACATGATGACACCACTTGTCCCATTTCTTTCTCAGGCCTACTCCAGAGGGTTTCACCTGGGAATTTTGCCCCTAATCTGAAATTAACCCTAACCTGAACAAACCACATAAATACTATATGCCTAATCCTAACCTTAACCCCACATAAATTATGGCTAAACCTAACCAACCTCACAGAAAAATAAAAAATAAAAAAACAAATCCCTAACTCACATGACTAAAACACCTGTTTTTTTCCTTGCCTGCTGACTAGGCTATACTCCAGGTTCTCCAGGTAGCCCCATTGGTTAATCATGCAGTGAAACAAATTAATTACTTTCAGATTCATTCATTTCATTTAATATGGTTAATTAGAAGACTTTAAAAAAAGTCTGTAGGCCAGCGAGCTGGGGTGCTCGCTGACCTACTGTTCCAGGCGCATACTACTTTAAGCATTGCCACATAGGCATGGATGCCTGGCCGCGTCGTCGGTTCAACTTTTGCCGCGTGTCACTCCCCATCTCTCCCCCCATTTCCTGTCAGTCCTATCCAATAAAGGCAAACTGCCCAAAAAAAAGAAATTCTTAAAAAAAGACATATCAGCTTTGCTTTTTTTGTACATTGAATGCTTTATTCAGATAGACGTGAAGAGGGGTGAGTGAAGATAGAGACAGTGAGGACAGAGAGCAGGGGACAGACTCACAGCACATTGGAAAACAGAAAGTTCACACAGAGGCTCAGGCACCATTTTCATGCTATTCATTCTGGGGGTGTCTTAATTAAAGATATTGAAAAGTTGATGTGAAATTCCATTTCTGTTGATATCATAAATTATTGACTCCATTGAATTGAATGCAACCCCACCAAAAATAGGCAATCAACTTTAATTTAACACAGGGGGACTTTTTCTTATTTCCACATAACAACTCCAGGGTATATTAATGACATAGTTCAATGTTGAAAATGAGTGGTATTCCCCTTTAAATAAAGCAAAAACTGACAACCAAAATGTCCTTGGATGAGATGGGAGCTGCTTGGCTTCATAGTAG
Source organism: Nannobrachium achirus (assembly GCF_963921795.1). NCBI lineage: Eukaryota > Metazoa > Chordata > Actinopteri > Myctophiformes > Myctophidae > Nannobrachium > Nannobrachium achirus. Next base: position 26,494,286 of record NC_137812.1, on the reverse strand, counting down.
CTTAATTTGAGCAATGATGTACCACCCACAGACCACAATACACTAGTGGGGCTTAGCAATGTGTTTGCTTTACTATTCAAATATGATCCAAGGGAGGTGCACATAAATATTCATTTTCAGTTGTAACATATTCTTACTCTCAAGTAGTGATGAGATGGGGCAGCATCGATGTTTTTTCTGGCGACTGGTCGCTGGTAGGTTTCATCCAAAATATTGCTGTGGGCGCATGTTAGACGGGCAGAATGAGTCGGAAGGAGGGAGAGAAAGAGGGGGGGGGAAAGAGAGAGAGAATTAAAGAAAGAGAGAGAGAGAGAGAGAGAGAGAGTTGGGGACTGTGGGATCGGATGTGTGTAACCGTTTAACCGATCAATAAACTAATATGCCCCATATCATCAACTCAGTCGCCATTAGGGATGGGACGATAAGCGATATTATCGTATATCGTGATAAAAGACACACACGATAATCGTATCGTGGATATTTAATTTATCGTGATATCGTCCTCTGTCATGCACTGGGTTCAATTCACCTTTTATTTGCATATCCGGTACCACTTAAACCCTCTAGAATTGGTAAAAGGTACTTAATTAATATACGTATTTATAGTCTTTTTGTCACTCTCTATCAAATGTCTTTGCAAATGTTCCACCCAACGATAATGGATTTTGATTATTGCGATAATATCGTAAATAGCGTTTTATTTTGTCACAATAATCGTGATATGAACTTTTCATATCGTCCCATCCCTAGTCGCCATGAAGCCAAATACTGTACCGGACACCATCTGGCCTTTTCTCCCTAGACTCTGGACCAGCCAGTATGACCTCAAACCCAAACACACGCCCACAACACCAACACCAACGTCCACGACACCCACACACCCACACCCACACACACCCACACACACACACACACACACACACACACACACACACACACACACACACACACACACACACGCACACACACACACACACACACACACACACACACACGGTTGCACACATCAGACATACTAAAGCCAGGAAGCAGTTATTGACTTTGGTCTGGGGAGACTGCATCTGCCCAGTTTGAGTTGAGGTGTGTGTGTGTGTGTGTGTGTGTGTGTGTGTGTGTGTGTGTGTGTGTGTGTGTGTGTGTGTGTGTGTGTGTGTGTGTGTGTGTGTGTGTGTGTGTGTGTGGACAGGGAATTATTACTTTGTGGGGACCTCATGTCCCCACAAAGATAGTACAATCGGAGAAAAAAACCTTGTGGGGACAAATTTTAGTGTCCCACAAGGTGTTTAGGCGGGGTTAGGTTAAGGGTTAGGGTTAGGGTTAGGGTTAAAAATGAATGGAATGTCCCCACAAATATAGTAGACTATGTGTAATGTCCCCACAAAGCAGTAATTGCAAACCTGTGCGTGCGTGCGTGCGTGCGTGCGTGCGTGCGTGCGTGCGTGCGTGTGTGTGCGTGCCTGCGCACACACGTGCACGTGCACACCTGTGTTCCCCTGATTAAATCTCAAGCAGCACATGCTGTATAAGTGAAACATTTCAAAAGGAGGTTTCTTTTAAACCTGTTACTGAAGACGAGGTTCAACACTGACAGGAGCTAATCGATAGTATAATTTCTTGGCCAATTTCACTGACATGGCCCAAGCCTCGAGCACACAAGCACATTCGTGGTGCTAGCAGTGGGAACAATAGCATGCCTCCCCACCTGACAGCGTCAATAGGCCTACAAATAACAAATGGGTCACGTCTATTCTCATCACGCCGGCTTTGAAGATTTGTGGACGGAGGAGTCAAACAGAGTGTGAAACCCCTTGAACCAAACACACAAACAAAACAGCAGCAAATCATGTGAAGTCATGTATTGATATTTGGTTTATAATTTTATGAAGAGGGCACCCCTCGGAGCACAGGTCTTTGCCAGGCTTGGTGGCCTACTCAGGCCTACTGAAGCCGATTACTGGAGTATCAAAACCTGAAAATCTCCTGCACCGTTGTCCCTATCCATGACAAACTTTGCACACACACTCCTTTGCTGACAAACCACAACCATTTCTACAAGCAGTAGTTCCCAAACTGTCAATCTGTGCAAGTGATATCTCATTTTGTGGCTAAAAGCGAACACGCTTATTGTGTCCAATGTCCAGTAACATTGTGTATGCGTGCGTCCGTGCGTCCGTGTGTCCATGCATGTGTGCGTAATGGGCAGTGCTGCTCCCTCCAGGCCTGCATTCATTTTGATTTTGTCAAACTGTACTTTAGCAGAGTGAGTGGTTCATTATCTCTCTGGTGTCAGGTCAAGCAGGCTGGTGTGCATCAGCAAATAATCACCACTGCCTCTTAGCACTGGCAACGCCAGAGATGTTTTGTTTATTCATGTGTTTATTTCTGTTGAAAGCAGCTCCCTGAACAGCCCCGGGAGTTCAGATGAAGGAGCTCCTCTCATCAGCAACACTTACAGAGCTGTGAAACCAATGTGTTTTGTCTGACAAAGCCTTCGTCATGGTTAGATGCTATCTAAATACATTGATGTGGCCACTTTAGTTAATAAAAAAATAACATAATAGACATTTTCACAGCCTGTCAAAAGTTCATAATAACCATATTAACAACCAAGTCAGAGGTGGGCAACTTTGATGATGGAGAGGGCCACTATATTTTCACACTCACACCATCAGAGGGCCACAATGAGGTACACAATAGCCGATCTACAAGCTCAAAATGCGTGTTGAGCTTGCAGATCTGCTATTTTTGCAAATTTTTAATTGGAATCCTGAAAAGTAAAAATTGTATATAATTTCAAATGCATTTATATATGTTAACTTTACAAACTTAAATACAAATTGTGGACCCCAGGAGGAGTAGCTGCTGCTAAGGTAGTAGCTAATGGGGATCCAAATAAACAATAAACAAATACCTTGGGCATAAAAAAAAGAGTATTAACCCAGGGGTCCCCCAAGTCCTCTGCAATACTCCCTGTCCAGAACGGTTCGAGCACACATACTAAAGTTGCTGACGACGCAGTGGTGGTGGTGCCCAGTCACAGAGGATGATGAGGGCCGGGTCTACAATATCTGGCCTTGGCAGGCCTCTCGCAGTGGTGCCAAGAAAACAGCCTCTTACTGAACGTTATAATACAGTGTGTGTGTGTGTGTGTGTGTGTGTGTGTGTGTGTGATTAAAATAGGAGGGAATGTCTAAACAGACAGTTCGATCTTATTCTAAATGTAGCGGTGCATCTTAATTATTGCAGTGGTCAGACAGGTCAGAAATGGGGTCACTTATTCACTTCTGAAAAATCACTTTATCTTCGTAGAGGGCTGACATAACAGACTAGAGCCCATGCATACTGATCTCTCTCTCTCTCTCTCTCTCTCTCTCTCTCTCTCTCTCTCTCTCTCTCTCTCTCATTTAGACTGGGAACGCAATCTTTTATTTCAAATCCTTTTAAAGGTGCACCATGAAATGTCACTTTTCCTATTTTAAAACCTTTTTTGGGGGTCCCACTAGCACCTTCTATCCTCACAAAGTCCCATTTCTCACCGTTGTGTCTTTCTCTGGTTTTGAGAAGGCGAAGGTTAAAAGTATCCCACAGGTTCTCAAAACAGGCTGTCCAGATTTGCTGCCGTTTGTGACGTCATCTGCCGATTGTGATGTCATCACAAAAAAAAAACAGTTCAGGCCAAAGGTGGTACTGCAGCTGAAAATGCTCTGAGAGCCATTCAAAAATGGGAGAGGCTCTCTATTTAGGAGTGGTAATTTAGCCTCAAACCTTTTGAAAAACGTTTTTGGGACATAAACAATATGACAACTACTTTTTGAATGCATGGTGTATCACCTTTAAGGTTTTTTGAAAAACCTGTTTATGTCAGTGGTACTCAAACCTTTTCATGTGAAGGACCCCCAAAATGATATGTATTTGGCCACGGTGGACCCCCATCTCAAAATATTTAGTTCCAGAAGCAAAATTTGAGTTTCAAATGTTTGCAAAAAAATACATAATTCAAAGATTTGCATTTTCACGACTTTAAAAAAAATAGAAGATCTACAAGCTTGCAGCGCTGCACTCTGTGCCGTGCTGTGAGCTTGTAGATCTGCTATTTTTCAATAGCTATAGTATAAAATAATCCCTAGTAACTCAGCCTCACTTCTCCCCCCCTTGTGACGCCCCTGCACGCACGCGCGCACGCGCGCACGCACGCACGCGCGCACGCACACACACACACAACCATAGCAGTGCTTAAAAGATAAGTTTGAAGAGAGAGAGAGAGAGAGAGAGAGAGAGAGAGAGAGAAACTAATTTTATATGAAATTAGTTTTCATTAAATAAAATAAAGTGAGAGGAAGTTGCACGGCTAAGCAGTTTCCTCTGCGGTGACAATCAGTCTATTTGATTACAGCGTGTAAATGAGTTTTATTCCTCTTTTAATGTAACAAGTCTGCCTGTGTTTGTTTCAACAGCCATTTAAAACAAGATCTGGCATAAAATGTCATTACACGTTGCCGCATTATTATTACTAGACCTTACCCGTTTGAGAGAGAGAGAGAGAGAGAGAGAGAGACTGCAACATTCCTAACTGTGAGATTGGTGTGTGTTAGACTTCAGTCCGCACGTCACCACCCCCTGTTGGTGGGTGGTTTGTAGTGGAAAAGCATTTACTGACTGACTGAGTGACTGACCTACTGACTGACCCGCAAAATTATAGTATAGATTGTATTTTCCCACCATAGAAAATGAGTGGTGTTGAAAAAGAGGTCAGTAGCATTATGTCCACAAGAGGGCGCTAGACGCCAAATTATTGTCAAGAAAAACTGTGCACTAGGCTACCAATTTGAGGCTACCATTATGTATTGTCATGGCTTTAAGCCCAGCCAATAGGAACCTAGGGGACAGGGCTTAAGCAATTACAGCCTGTCCCTATTGGCTGTCTAAGAGCACCTGCAAACTTTTGGACACAGATATAAAAACCTAGAAACTGTTTATTGGAGCAACCTGTAAAAACAGGAGGGCGGAAGTGCAGAAGTCACGCTGTCACTCAAAGTGACTACTGGCCAAACACAATGCGTCTTTTCCGGAACTTGTCAGAATCTAGGGTGCGTTCGAATAAACAAATGACCAGTACTTATCCGAACGCACCCTGGGTTACGCCACCACCTGCCTCTGATTGACCTACCAAACTTACGTTTCTGTGACGCACGTGGAAGCTTGCCTTCCTCCAAAATGGCACCCGCAATACAGACGCCCCAGAGCCGGAGAAGGCGTCTACCTATTCTTCTATGTCTATGCTTTGGGAAGTTTAGCATGTTGGGAACTGGAGTTATGGCTGTTTAAACCCTACAGAGGGGGCAGAGCAAAGCAACCAGGGGACCCTGGCACTTTTTATATAGAATTATTATTGTTGTGTGCATAGAAAATTATACGCATATTAATGCATGTAATGCCATTATATCCACAAGAGCTTGCTCGCTGCTTACTATCAAGAGCATACAGCAAGGTAATGTGAATTGTGAACCATAATATTCATTTCAGTCAAATACCTCACAAATAGATTGCAAACATTTTATTTCAGAGTGTAAATAGTGTAAATAATTTGATCTTGCCATTCTGCTATATATTATTCCTCAGCACGTTAGAAGACAACTATTTTAGAGCAGGGGGAAGCAGTATATAGCCCACATACTGTATATAACAATCACCCCTAGGGGAAATCATAACCTTAGGTAAAGGAAAGCCTGGTGTGCTGGTGGTGGTGGGAGTAAAAAAGAGCACTGACAGCAGCAAGAGGAAGAAGAATGAATGAGGTGAGCTTAAATAAATGGCCAAATTGGTCAGCTGTAATGCCCACAATAGTGGTGTACATGCATGTTGAGTGTATCTGCCTGAACTTGCTTGCAGGCTATGCTTAAAGGTGATAGACCATGCATTTAAAAAGTATTTATGTCATATTGTTTATGTCCCAAAAACGTTTTTCAAAAGGTTTGAGGCTAAATTACCACTCCTGAATAGAGGGTATGCAGTGCACGTCCACTGGGACCCGCCCCCCTAATCTAGACTGAGTGGCAAAACATTGAGCAGCTTGGAGCATTGGAGTTTGGAAGTGCTCGTTGCAAACCACTCAACAGCCCTGCATACCACCTGTTTCTAAATTGCACATAATGCAGGAGGCAGCAGGATGTTGTGTTGTTGAAAACAAGTGCTTCCAAACTCTGACACTTGGAAAAATTTAAACTTGCACAGAATGTCTTGACAGAAAGTAGCTCATAACATGCCTATGGTGCATTTTTATGAAACAAAAACTTTGCAGATAGAAAGAGGATAATTCAAGCTTTCAGTACAGCCGCAATGTTGGTGAGTTTAACTTTGTTTAATACAATCAGATAGGAGTTTTCTGTTTGGATGTATGGGCTGTCAATGGCAGAAATTAGTTTTTTGCCACTCAGTAGGCGTTCCCACATAACTTCCAGCAACAGTGATGTCACGCGCATACCCTCTATAGAGATCCTCTCTCATTTTTGAATGGCTCTCAGAGCATTTTCAGCTTTTTTTTTTTTTTTTAAATAAATAAAAAATCTCTTCAAAAACATCCGTCGATGACGTCAGCGACGGCAGGATGCTTTTAACCTCCGCCTTCCCAAAACCAGAGAAAGACACAATGGTCAGAAATGGGACTTTGTGTGGATAGAAGGTGCTAGTGGGACCCCAAAAAAGGTTTTAAAATAGGAAAAGTGAAATTTCATGGTGTATCACCTTTAATTTCATGTCTGACAATCAAGCAAACTATCAGAAGGTGTAAGGGAGTGTACGTTTATTATCCACTAGGGGGGGCTGGTTGACAGATTGTAACTTTTAAAAAATATTCCTTGCCCCCCCCCCAACCTTCAGATTTTTTTTGGTGATCCCCCCTGCGTGACTTGAAGAAAATGCATGGCCCCCCCTCCCCAATAAACTATATATATATATATACATACACACACACACACGCACACACACACACACACACACACACACACACACACACACACACACACACACACACACACACACACACACACACACACACACACACACACACACACAATATAGCACCCTATTTGACAATTGATTGATTGATTGATTGATTGATTGATTGATTGATTGAGGGTACAGAACAGTACAGTTCATTGATACAAGATTAGCCTCGGAAACGCAGGCATTTTATTTTGGCAATAGGATACAAGATCAACTGGACCACAAGAAAGCTTTTGGGATTAAATGTGGGTCTCTTTGTACTCAACTAATACAGAAAGGGTCCATTTGGTTCCACAACACTCAAAACAAAAGAAAGATTGAGCAACTGTGAACTATTTTCCATGATATAAAATCTAAAATCATAGTTTAAAACCAAGCTGTTTCTCCAGGGGCTGTTAAGTATGACATCATTTTGTAGGCAGAGGAGAATTTCTGCCCCCAGTTTCCGTGAATCTTTTTACTATTTTTACTATTTACACATTTTTCTTCTCTTTGTTGTTGAAAGGAAAGTGTTAGAATTATACTTTAGTCGTTATTTTTTAGTCGTTGTTTTTTGAAATAGCGAGGGACAGAAAATGCTCTGGGGGCAGATTCTCCTCTGCCTACAAAATGATGTCACGGCTTGCCGAAAGCCTTGTTATTGCCTTGAACTAACAATATTTGACAGATATGACTGCTTATACATTTCAGTCTCAGGCCACATTCTCATACATAATTCGGTAGTCAGTGCGAATTATGGGAGGGAAGAAGTTGCAACATTCTTGCATATAGGATACGTTTGCTCCACTTTGTCAACCGCAACAAGCCTTGCTTAGTCCACGTCTGTCCACGGGACATGTATGTATCCAAGCTGACTAATAATGCATCCTCCATCTCCCTGTGAATATTAATTCTTCAAGTTCAACCACAATGTAACCAGGCGGTGACCAAGCAGGGTAGCCTAGCCCTATTTACCTGCGGTCGGAAACGGGCGATCAAAAAATAAAACGAGCGGCGGCCAGCAGACTCGCAAAATCTTGCAATAAACCAAACAGCAACTACTTTAGCAACATAACGTCTCTCTCTCTCTCTCTCTCTCTCTCTCTCTCTCTGTGTCTCTGCGCTCCGCGCATGAAGCGTCTCCATTTGGACATGATTTGGAACAGAGCGAGAGAGAGATGGATTACGTTTTGTTCTTCTGGTTTAAGTTCATCATGGCTCGGTCAATTATGAAGCGATTAAAACAAATAAAACGTCACCTCTTCCTTGGAAAGCCTCACTTCCATGGACTGTATTGTGTCCCTATTACTAAAGATGTATAACGTTGGCTGATCTACCAGTGCGCCATGCAGTGCGCTCCCATAATGGACATTTCCCGACATTGATTTGCTATATAAAACCATATTTGATAGATATAACTATCATCTACAATTACTTATTGTAGAGAACGTTATAGGCTATATAGGGTATTTTAGCCTAGTGCGCAATGCCACCCTGGCAATGCCGATACGAAATTAATATGGCATTCATATTATTCAAGTTATTATACAGCCTACCAAAAGCTGTATGGTTTAAAGTAGGCCTAATTAATATACGTATAGGATATACTGCAGCACTCATGTGTAAAGCCCTGTGTTGGTTCTTCTGTTCGCTTCACAATCACTTTTGGAGAATGCAACACAAACTCGAAGCACTGCACTGTCAGCGCCGAGTCGCCGACTGCGCCCAATGAATGCGTTTCTTGTGGGAAGATTTACAGAAGCGGAATATACCAAGTTAATCAGGGGGAACTTGATAAATATAGGGGAGTAAACACGTATGAAAAAATAACAAAAGAAAATATTTTTTTAATACAAAATTCAACAAAATAAAATTGCATGGACCCCCCTCCAGCCAAAATAAAAAAGTCATGGTCCCCCCTGACAATCAAATTATTATTTGAGAACCCCCCCTCGCTATGGACTATACCCACCTTAAGTATTAGACGAACACTCCCTAATACAGGTAAAATGGTTCACTATAGTTACTATATACTCACCTGTCACTCTGCAAAGGTCGATTCAATCGATTGAGCATTTCTTTATCCAAGTCAACGATAATTTGAGGCTCCATCGTTAATTTGACAGCCCTGTGCTGCTGATGTTGACAAATGTGTTATGGGAACTGACAACACAACGCTTGTTTTATTTTATATCACAGGCTCACACTCTCAACCAACTCAGTACAGAGGTTTAATTGGGTCGGCCTGTTGAACAAAGCAGATACCAGCTCAACAGTAAATGTACCAGCCTTTGATAGTGATGATATCAAAGGTCTGTGCAGCTCCCTCTACACAGACATGGCTCTCGCTGGCTCATCCCAACGGGACTCGTCACGGATGAGCAGGGTTGAAATGAACTGCTGAGCCAACGCGGCAGCTCCCGGCTCCGGGCCGCAAGCGAAATGTGCTGGAAGATGAGCGCTCGCAACGGGAGACGCCTCGCTCTCCGCATGTCGGGGCTCCACCAGACGTGACGGAGTGGTGGCGAGCATGACTGAGAGGACCGAGGGACATGGAGGGCTGATGTGGATCTAAACCCATGGACTCAGCGGGCAGCATTTGACAGGAATGCTGCCGTTATTCACTCTCCTGGCATGGCAGAGTGCACGGCGCAATGAAACATGTTGGATAACAAACACCACAAGACTCATCTCCACCCCGGCACCCCCTGGAGAGCCAATCATCCACCACTACCTCTTCACCCCTGGATCGCCTGCTCCAATCACACACAGCTTCCACAAACTTTGACTGATAGATGTCAAGGAGAAGGTGACAGACTACCGGCTCATTCTGATTGACAGATGTCAGACCATGAGACATATTGCAGACACTGTCAATGCTGAACGTGAACATGCATGCACACGCACTTGCATGCACACGTGCACACACACACACACACACACGCAAGAGCTGCACTATTCTTGCTAAAATGTGAATCACGACATATACAATTGAGATTCCAAGTTTTTCAATAAAAGAAACATGTGTCTAGGCAGGCCTTTATTACTTTTCCCAAGTACAGTTATTACTTTCCCCAAGGACAGTTAAGAGAGACAGGAAACAGGAAGAGAGAGTATAGGGAAGTGACATGCAGACAAGCATTTGAACCATTGTGGTACAGTACAGGCTGTGGTACACAAACCATTTCATTATCAGGTCCCCCCCTTTCATACTATAATACTTTTCTGTTTATATGTTTATACAGCAGTATGTCTGAAAAGAAAAACACATTATAACTTTATAAAAAATATAAAATTAAATAAATAATACACAACATTGATGATGGTATCAAAGGACTATATTCCACATTGCAGCGTCACTTGGAGTCAGACCACCCATAGCCAATTAAAACCAGAGGAACTCTTCCAAGCTCATCTTAAATATCTCTAAAGTAAACAGACATTGATGAGACAATCAGCTATTGGAGAGCTGCCTTTGAAGTCTTCTTATCAATTTGCTCTTCTTCTGATTTATCAAAAGAAAAAGGCATAACTGCAGAGCATTTGATATTCCCTGCAGCAAATACGATATGTAAAACAATGTTTGGGAAAGTACAGTAAAATATACTGAAAACAATTCCACTGTGGAACTCAATCATTGCTCAATATGGCCTCTGATGTGAGAGTACAACCGGTCTGGTATCCTGCCAATTAGATGAATCTACGGAAATGTCAAAGGATGCTCAGCCTCTGGCCTTTATGTGATTTGTTCTATCAACATGAAATGCAAGAGGAATTTTGTTTTGTAACTAAGCAGCTTCCAATGCACAACCAATTCTGAAATGTTCAAAGTGATTGATGTTTTTTCAGGGAAAATTACATTGCCTGGATAGAATGTGTTGCACTGTGCACTGATTTTGCAAATGCCATGGCTGATGTTAAAAGTGGACTAATAGCACTTGTAAATACCTGTGTAGCATACAAAGAAATGTATGCTGAAAAAGATGCCATGGACTATGTCCTGAAAGCTGTCGATTTTGTCAAACAAGTCTCTTTTCTACTCTGTGCTGCGGAAAAAACACACAGCTCTACTTTATCATTCTGGAGTTAGATGGCTTTCACTTGGAATAGCGCTGCCACGCATGATGGAGTTAAGCACTTCAATTCGAGAGTTTTTACACCAAAACCTTGAAACATTTCTGTGGCGATGTCTGGGTCACTAAACTTGCATAATCTTGCAGAATTGTTTTCTGGGCTGAACAGACTCAACAGTTCTATGCAAGGCTGCATGCCATCCGTCTTTTGTGAGTGTCTGTGTGTATTCTGAGCTTATTTTGTGATTGTTAAGGTCTGTCCGTTCTCCCCATTCACAAACTAGCTTTGTGACAGAGTATAAACAGCAGACAACAACAAGGTCCCTCATTCTTGATTTTTGATTCTTGCAACAATACAGCAATGCCACCGCCGACAAAAACGGCTAGAAGGTCCTGGGTTCCATTCCTGCCGGGGTTCTCTCCTCCATGTACGTCGTCACAGCTAGTGCCCATACCCTAGGTGGCACGTTGTCTCCCCAGGTTGGCAGAGGGAGTGTAGTGCCCAGGATTACATTAGATAATTGACACCGGGTTACAAAATCGTGGGATAAAAATGTTAAAGAATAAAATAAAAAAAGAGGTTATTCAACTCCAAGTGTCTTTCAATCGCACGTCATTTGCTGCATGCGTGAGGCTTGTACTGGCCATATAACCCAACTTTTCCAATCTATTGATGAGCAGCCTCTACCCAACAGCCTCTACCCACTTATTACATTGCTTCACTCACTCAATACAATAACACATGCGTGCACATACAGTGCACACGCACACACTAACACTCACACATGCACACACAGATGTTTGATTCTCTTCCCTGTCCCTTTTTTCCTTTATTCTTTCTATTGAAGCATTTCAAATCCCCTCATTAAAAACAAGAGTCCCTTTGCAAGGAGCACAACACCCCCTACACACACACACACACACACACACACACACACACACACACACACACACACACGCACACACACACACACACACACACAGAGCTCATGATTCTAACAAGGGTGTATCCTGTGTCCATTGAGAGACAGGACTGATCAGAGAAAAGAAATGCAAGAGAGGAGAGGAGAGGAGAGGAGACAGTGGGGAATTGAGGAGATGTTCCTTCTTGAACCTGTCGGGCACAAGGCACCAAAGTATCCTTGTTCCACCCATATGCGTGAGTGCGCGCGCACACACACACACACACACACACACACACACACACACACACACACACACACACACACACACACACACACACACACACACACACACACACACACACACACACACACACACACACACACACACACCTACACACACACACAGTGTTGTACTTACGTTGGTGAGGAGCTGAGAGAATTGACTTGCGTTGGAGGAGCAGAAAAGGCGAAAGAGACTGTCGCGGGTCTAATAGGGGTGGGCCACTGTCTCCTCTCCTCTCCTCTCCTCTTGTCAGAAGGGTAGATGTTTGACAACCTGGATCCAGGTCTGTCTTTGTCTTTCTTTAGACGCTCGTTACTATGCAGATATATCTTGGTCACTTGTTCTCATGTTTTTGTTACTTCGATTTGTTTCTCTCTTGACCACAAAAGTTGTTGCATGTACGGTAGCATGTTGTTTTCACAGATGCTAGGTTCAGGTATCCTGTAGTTTCTCTGAGGCGCTACACATACGGCAGAGGAATCTGGACTATGATAATTACATCAATCAATTAAAGCATCAATGCATATTTATGCTTTGCTCTGCTGGAGCCACATTAAAAAGAAGACCACCAATTCCGCAAACCTGAACAGTGGCTTACAGTACACGCACGCACACGCAAAAGTGCGTGCCATAAAATGAGCCTTTCCTGAATCCACAGGCTTCATTCTTCAGCTTAGGTTATACAGCCTCAAAACAATGCGATACTAAAACAAGATGATGATAAAATGCAGAAAACCTGGTCCGAAAAAAAGAAAAAACGGGGATTGTCTAAATGTATTCACTCTCTCTCTCACACACACACACACACACACACACACACACACACACACACACACACACACACACACACACACACACACACACACACACACACACGTGCCAGTGGCACTTCAGTGGGGAGTCAGTGGACAGTCCAAGCCTTGTCATAGAGAAAGCCTTGTCACAGGTGTGAAATGGTGTCACTTCAACGGTGGCAATTCAGTGGGGACAATGATGCAAACAGAGGACTGCATGGGCATCTGGCGTACCAGACATATGCCCAGTCACATGCCCAGTGGGCCTACTAAAACCCATTTAAAAAAACCACACACACATTATTTTTGTCCCTGTAGTTACAGTCATTTCTGGGCTGGCCGGCCACTAGGCGGAGAGGGCCAATCCTTCAGGAGCACTGGCCCACAGAGGAGAGAGAGAAATCACATGATTGGCCCACTGGCCAATCATGAATACCGGCCTAGTAGCCCAATCACTGTGGCCCAGGAGTCCCAAACAAACATACCATCTAATACAACGCGTCGCTACCTCGACGTGTTATGGGCTTGTAGATCTTCTATGTTTGGTTCACGCTCGTTGTGGTGGGCCGGTCTGGGCCAAAATGCCAGGGCCGAATTTATGTCCCAGTCTAGCCCTGGAGGCAAATGAGGCACGACAATGGGAGGACAAAAACACTATATCCTATAATACAGAAGGATCTGCTCCCTTATCTGCAGAATTAATTGTTTTTCATTGTCTCTGCTCAATCTGATTACACATTACAAGGAGTGATTTTAGGTGAGTGTGCCTCTCTCACTTTCTACCTCCCACCTCTCCTACACTCTCCTGCTTGTCGAGTGAGTGTCCTTCCATCTCTGAGCCACTGCTCTTCTCTCCTCTCCTCTCCTCCTCTCCATAGTCGGGGGCCTTAGGGAGATGTAATGGTAATTCCGTGCTAAGTGCCAAATTTTGCACAGATGTAGCCCAGGGCATGCTCTAATGATTTAACTAGGGCGCCCGAGTCGGCCAAATCAAGTTGGGCTCCCATCGACTTTCTATACAGGAGGAAAATACCCAGATTTTTCTTTTCTTTTCTGGGTATTTAAGTAGGATGTGAGGGGTCTAACTAGGGGTTTGTTATGATGCTGAATCCATTGCAAGCATTTGTTTTGCATAAAACACATTCCTTGGGCTACAAATGGCCCCAGAAAACGATGGTTTAGTGATGAAAAGTGATGAGTCATCACTTTTCACCACTTTTCACAGTTTTGTGGGCGTTTTTCTCCTGGGTATTTACCTCCTGTATAGAAAGTTGATGGGAGCCCAACTTGATTTGGCTGCTGTGGTGACCCCGAAGGTCGCCGACTCGGGCGCCCTAGCTAAATCATTAGAGCAAGCCCTGGGCTACATCTGTGCAAAATGTGGCGCTTTTAGACTGATTAGCACGAAAAATCCCTAAGGCCTCCGACTACCAGTCTTCTCCTCTCCTATCCTGTTCACCGCCCCCTATTCACCGCCCCCCTCTCCCCTTTGTCTGGTTCTGTCATTCCTGTGCTGTCGGTGGTGGTGATTAAACAATGCCTCTTTTGTTCCACACTGTCAGCACTTTTATTTAATTCACTCTTTCCTTTGTTGCCATTTCTTTCTTTCATTTCATTATTTATATATCTGGCTTTATGGTTATGATGGCAGGAGCAATGTGCAGAGTTTGTACATTTCCCCACGCATATGATGCACGCATGTAACCATGAACACAATTACAGAGGCTTTCACAATCACTTTCACATTCGGTACAAACACACTGGCACATAATATTGCATTCACACACGCATGCACAGACACATTCTAGATACTTTGCAGAAAACGTTTCACTTTCCACTTTTATGCATAATCTATCTTCCCTTTCAGCTGTACAAAACAAATTGGTGTAGGCCAGGGCTTATTTTCCTTTAGCTGGTTGATGAGATAAACAAGGCTTCTCTCTCTCTCTCCCTCTCTCTCTCTCCCTCTCTCTCTCCAGGTGACAACGCAGGGCTGTATTGAACGTGACACTCTCTTTAATCCACGTTCAGTGAGCCAGCCGCCAGCAGCAGCACAGCATAGGCAACAATCTCCTGAATGCACCCCTGTCACTCCAGGTAGACAGACCTGAGAACAGCCACGCTCATGAATAAATAATGGCAAAGACACAGCGACTGAAAATGTTTTTTGCAGCATCAGCCCCTGTTTACCACAGGAAAGTGGGTACAGCGGGAGCTGGGGCCTCACGCACATAGACTGAGACCTGCTAAAAAACAAGTTGTTTGAAGATAAAAACAACTTGTTTCCTTCCGAGTGTCTGTATAAAATATTGATGTAGCCGCTATGTCGTATAGCTACGTCTAGATGCTACTACACCACTAGACTCTCAAGTGGACAGCCCTCCCCGATCTCACTCCACTCTGAATGGAGGTGTGGGGGAATTCACATTTGTAAGTTAACCGCTGATAGAATGAGCAAGGAGGTCACTCACTCAAACGTGGATAACCTGTGTTTGGGTGACGACTAGTCTCGCGAGGCCAGACTGTTGCCTCCGCGATTTGGGGAAATGCTTCCGGCATACAGTCTGGCAAACGGAAATAGAAACGATGAGTGTGAGATAAAGCGGATGTGACGCAACTGCTCCCTTGGTGCAGTAACAATAACATGTCCTACTGGAAGCGTTTGTCTCCTTTCAACATTTCTGGGGGCGTTATTTCGTTATTTTGTTCTGTGCGTATCAGTGGTGATGTCGGTCTCTGTGTATGACGTTAGTCTCGTGCTCATACGGACATAGGGACGGACCTACAGTACACAGTAGTACACACAAAGAAAGATGTCGAAGCGGTTAGCATGCGCTCAAAAACTCATCGGCCAAAAGACCAAAATAATGCACAAACAGCAAACTTACACTTTAACCTCGGCTAATATGGTAAAATAGCCTAGAGTTCTCAACGGGCCTGAAAATTAGAAGAGGTCCTACCCGGCCCGACTAGTTAGCAAACATTTTAGGCCCGGGTATAGTCGGGTTTGGAAAGAATTTTGTAATAAAACAATAGAAAAAAAATCCCCCCCCCCCCCCCCCTCTCTCTCCCCCAGTCCCAAAACCTCCTTTCTCGGTGAATATGATTCTGAATTGTATATGTGTTATATCAAAAAGAAAAGTCTCTCCTGTTGTGTTTGTTCTTGGTCATAACTTTGACTTTTTGCACTCTCTTCAATCAGGTCCTCAAGGCTCTGACGATCTGTCAGCTGCAGACATGTATCACAGCGTTTAACCCTCCTACACACACACATGCACGCATGCACATACGTACGCATGCACGCACCAACACACACGCACACGCACACGCACACGCACACACACACACACACACACACACACAGTGACAGATCCTGTCTACCGCTGACAGGTTTTATATGAGCAAAGACACAGACCAAACCCCCCTCCCCTCCAGTACGACCCCTCGACCGCGCCATGATGAGAGATGAGACAATCTGCTCTCTCTGACACTTCCGCACACAAACGCACACGCACACACACAGAAACACACGAGTGCAGACATCCACAAGCACACATGCTGTACAGTACACGTATACATACATCCACAAATACACACTCGCACACATGCACTCTGAGAAATGATTCTGCGGCCGAGTATATGGCACTATTAGAAAAAGTTATATTTACTCAATAAAATCACTGAATATCATGTATGTGATTGTTTGAGTAGGTCACACCAAACGAAATGAGTAAAAATCCAACTGTTCGTTTTGAGTTAGATGTACATATATTATTTGAGTTAATTTCGTGAGAATAAATTAGTATTTGACCAACTGATTTTATCCATGAATTATACTCAATTTGTTTTGGTAATTTTCCTTCATAATATTTGAGTATGGAGTACTTATATGGATCAATTTAAAAAGACCCTTAATTATTATTCATTCCAACTAAATAATCTTTCATCTCTCACAACAACCTAAACAATTGAGTAGAAATGACTAAGATTCAAAATTGTACACAAGGGTTCATGGGAAAAAAAGGGTTCATGGGAAAATTCTACTGGAACATTCTGTCAACAAACAGCTGCAGCAGCAGCACACATCTTTTTCAACAAGAGACCTGGAGAGTGTTTGCAAATATTGGTAAGTAGATTTACTGTATCTTTGTGCATATAGGCTTGTATTGGGTATAACTTGTGTTCTTTACAAAGGTTTGCAGCTAGTTAAGGTCACAGTGAGGGTAATGTGCAAGCCCTCTAGTCATGACTTTTTGCATTTATTACAAGCTATGCACAGCTGCATACAATGGTGTGTACAATGAAGATAAAATGCACAGGTAGGCCTACATATTATCTACATGTATCTACTATGGTGTTCAATGAGGATTACATGTGTAAAAAACTTGGAAAAAGTATGAAGTAAATAAGCAACATGATTATACAGTATTCCTTGATTTTGGTTTGGCCAAGTAATTATTGGAATCATAAATTGACTAAGCCTCACATGGTGTCAGTTATTTGAATTATTATCTTTTTTTTTCTTCAGAAATGCTCAAATGACCAATTTACAAGCTCAAGCTTGTGAGCTGTAGATCAGCTATATCCACTATTTTTGAATATTTTGAAGTATACAATTATTATTATTAACTATATCCCTGTAAAATTGGGTTGCAGATATTAAGCATTAGATGACATGATGTTGTCAGCCAGCAGACATCAAGGAGAGTTGGCCTGCCTTGTTAGATGTTTACAGAAATGGTTACAGAAATTAGACCTGAATGTGACAGACATCTTGTCATTGTAGTTAACCACTTGTATACCCTAGCATCCCTATCCTGGGAGAAAATACCAGATCTATAATCTCACGTCTTCTTTTTTACTCTCTTCCCCTCATCTCTGTCTTCCAGGTTAGTGCAAAGTTCAGGATGATCACCACACTGAATCTTGAGCCAAAATGTATGGCAATGTTGGACTTCTATACCCCCAAACTACTGTCCATGTTCCAGTCCAAGAAGGGCAGTTTGGGCACAAATGAGTATTCTACTTCAGGTATGAAACTTTCATTTACTCTAACTGCTTTAATTATATTTCACCTGGCTAATGACAATAATTACATTAATTTATGCTAAACTCATCTTTATCCCCTGCAACTCTCTCTCCTGATTATTCATTTCTAAATGTATGTCTTAATAGCTACTAAGGACAGTCTCCCAGCTTCCGTTGCTAAAACTGGGTTGTGGAAACAATTGTATTGCCAAAGTTTATGTTAGTTTATGAAAGTGCAGTCATACTTTTTCTTTATTGTTCAAATAATTATGGTTCTATTCTGCAGAGAGGAATCCCCAATCAACGAACACGAGAGGTCATCATCCGATGTCTCGTCGACCATCTGGAAGAAGATAGTGTCAAGATCAAGGACTTTCAAGTTAGTAAAATAAATGTTTTGACGTTTTAATGTCATCGTGGATGAGACCATCACATGCAAAGGAACAGCATAGTGATGTCCAGAGAAGGTTATTGGCTGAATGGCTGTTGCATCCGTTGCATGTCTGGTCCAACTGATTCAAGATTATGCCCAGGGCTGCATGTGTGGAGACAGCTAGGATTGCTCAATGTGTGTCTGTGTGTCTTGTAACATTTAGACTGAAAGTGAGCTCTAAACAATTATCTTCACAATGTGTGCAGGAAGGAAGCTGCTGGTGCACCTGTCAGAGTAGAAGAGAAGTTGACAGAGGAGGTGATGATGAAGATGAAGATCTACCTGCTGCAGAACCAAGAGGACTCAATGAATGAACCTACTGATGTAGGTATTGTGATTAAGGGCATCACTGCCCTCAACAATCTTGGGGATCTGCTGCTATCTGTTGGGACTGTTCTATGCCTTTAATCTGAGATACCCCAAGAACCTCAGATATGGTCTTGAGATGTTCCAAAAAGTACTAGTTGAGTTGGATCCCGGACACCTTTCAGCCAAAGTTCAGAGACTGAAGAAATGTCTGCTTGCCGACTACTGTTCAGCAAGATGCTACTGAAAGTGGATTTATTGTCAAAACAGCATTTTTGCAATGGTATTTGTTGCTGATAGTAATTAGTTAATGTAAAGTGTTTGTTTCTGGTGCATTCGATATAGACATTACACGTGTGCATTAAATGCTTATTTATTATTTCATATTCCAAGTTGTGATTTCCTTTCATGTCAAATGGCCTCTGACTGTCTTCTTTAATGTATTTTGTGGTTATGACTTACTGTTTATTTGATGGGCTCATTGTACTTATATACAGTATTGTGAACACACACTGCTCTTTAGTAAACAGAACATTTTAAAAGTGTCAGGGATACCCCTTTCCTGATAACATATTGTTTTTGCAGGCATTGTTGCATGTCATTTACATACTAAAGTATGTTGAATGTTCATACTTGATGTGGTGTTACACTGGTCAAAATTAGTTGATTAAAAACATAATTATCTGCATAATTATTTCATGTGTATTCATTTGACATCATGTACTCCTGGAGTAAAAGGTAAAGTAAATGAAAGGGGTAAAATGGTACTATATGAATTAAATCAATAAAAGTAAATGAATATGTGAGAAATGAGTAAATGTGACATATTTGTTTTGTTAAATCATACTCTAATATTCAATTAGATCTACTTAATATTTCAATGTATTTACTTGTAGTCTTTTGTGGCATTGACTGAATAATTTAATTATATCTACTCAATTTCTTTAGGTCATTGTACTCAATTTTAGTTGTTAATAAGTACGTAAAAGTTTTGGTTACTTTTACTCAAATTAATTGAGTTTCATTTACCTGATTTCATATCAGTAATATTTACTCAATATTTTTGAGTGTAAAAATGTTTCACCAATAAAATTGAGTAGAGCCTAGTTTTTGTTGCGTCATGATGGACAGCAGGGCACCATTAAATGCATGCCTGTCTGAGTGTGCATGTCACATGAAAAAGCACGTGTGTGGCAGCCTCTTAACCCAAGGCTTCGTAAAACTCTTGTTCATCATAACTGTGATGTTCCAGCCTGAGGGCTCAGAGGCATAAAGCAATTTCACTCTCGTTACGCCATGCATGTATTAACCTCAACACACACGCGCTCGGTATCACACACGTGCGCACACACACACACACACACACACACACACACACACACACACACACACACACACACACACACACACACACACACACACACACACACACTCCCCTGCCATTTGTCTGTCACGTCAAGTATAGCGGAGACTAATCTCTAGAGCAGGTTATTTATAATGAGGGCTGTGTACTTGCTTATCAGTGTACCAGTCTACAGAGGAAGATATATCTCCACATTATGTGGCATGAAGGCTGCTCTCTGAACGACTCGCCTAAGGCCATGCAGTCTCCAGAGTTAGCTAGACGCTGTGTGATAACCCCCCTGTCCTTTTTTCTACAGCAGTATGGTTCTCAAAGCGGATTCCAGGGACTCTGTGGGTTCCTTTAAGGGGGTCTAAATTGACCCATACAAGTCTACTCTGACAGTGTACAATGGAACCAAATGAACCCTGACGGGTTAATTTGGTTCTATTTGTACTCTGCCAGAGTTAAGGGGAGACCTTGACATTTAAAACGGTTCTATAGGACCAGCCTCCGTGTGGCACTGCCCTCTTTAGTTCAGATGCTGTTCTCCCTTTTGCGCCCTTTTGTCACTGCTGTGTTCCGTTAAACAAAGGAGAGTACAGACGGTCCGATGCAACTGAGCCTTCGCCAAGCTCTGCCCTCCACCGCTCCAAACCCCTTGGTCTGACAAACATGCCCGATTTTGACAGCTCGCCCATTGGATTGCATTGAATTGCAGTATGCACTGGACAGTGAGTGCTACAACAGGCTATGTATAAGACAATAGTATAAATGAATAAATACTTTAATGAGCAGTACGATGCCATATAAGTTGCTCTGTGATTTTGAACTTGAACACATAACTTAGACACTCCTTTTGAAGTCACTGACTGTCTCCATCACAAATACACATCTGCTATAAAAAAAGGGTTCCCTGGAACTTCTCCCTAAACGTTTCCATCCACTGCATGGCAAACTCTAATCCGCATCACTGTGAACCCAGCTATGCACCGGAGCTGTGGGCTGATGAGCCCAGCTGGGCTCTGTCTCATAGCCATGCAGTGGATGGAAACGTTTAGTACAAGTTATAGGCCTACTCACGTCTACTCTTTATCTTTCCCTACACTTGTTATCCCTTCTAAGGAGTGATTATCTATACCAGCTATAGGAGATAATTAGCTTTCCGCAAGGCTTTCTTTCTTTCTTTCTTTCTTTCTTTCTTTCTTTCTTTCCGTCCTTGCTTCTCTATCCTCGTACCACCCATTCTCCACATTACCTCTCCATCTTCCTCCCACTGTTCCTCACTGTGTATCCTTTAAAGTGGACGGACTATGGAGTTAGCAGCTGTATTGTCCATTCTAATGGACAGCACAAAGGCAAAGAGATGAGAAGAGCTGATGGGGTAGAAGAAGAGGAGAGGAATGGCGCAGTAGGAGAGAGAGAGGGGATAGAAAAAATATCAGAGGGGGGAAAGGAGAGTAGAGGAGAGGATATGGATGTATGGAGTGTCTACATAAAGACTCAGAAACAACCAATTAAAGGGAGGCCGGGAGGGTGAGAGAGAAGCTAACACACAGATAGAAAGAGAGAGCTTTGTTCGTGAAAATGAACACAGAGAAAAGACAGGAGCGACAAGAAGGTACAGAATGAAAGAATGCAGAAGAGCCCCAAGAGGCATTAAAACAACAACAACAACGACAGCGATGAAAAACATGACCACAGCAGAAAGGTTGCCCAGCAGGTTTTGCAATTCGAACACGTCGTATACAAAAAGCAACGCAATGCATCAAGAGGTTTTTAATTGGTTTGTGTGAACGTGCTACAATCTACTCTGACTCTGTGCCTTGGATTGGCTCTTTGCTGAATGCAGGTGGGGTCACAGAGGACGCGGGCCCCTTTACCCCTCCTCGGGCTAGTGTTGATTTCATCGACTACAACTATGACAAAAAATTCGTGACTGCCTTTTTCACTGATGAAAATAAATACAAAAAACTAAACTAAACAAACAAAAACTATGATGACTAAATGACTAAATAGTTTAACAATTTCTTCAACAAATAAAAACTAGACTAAGATGTTAGACTTTTAGTCTAAAATGGGACTAGTGGAGATCCAGTAGAATTAAAAGACAAGTCATGTTATGTTTGGTTCCGCTCGGGTGTTGCGCTCTGAAATACAAGCTCACACCATGTCGCGACGTGACGCGTTGTGTGCTTGTAGATCGGCTATTTTCAAGAGTCAAAATCAACACTACCTCGAGCACAGCAGACAGACAGGTGACAGTGAGAAAGTTTTGCCAACTGAGTTAACGTTTCACCAGTAAATGATAACATTTAAGTTTATTACCCACATCCATGGACGCAAACTCACAGGCTGTCCTTCTTTGCAATTATAACATTTAGAAATTAGTATTTTTTGTGGTACAATGGAATATAAATTAAGCTCTAATGTGGTGCTGCTAATATACACCCCGCAACGTTTGTTTCAAGACCACAGCCAAGAGTTCCAACCAGCATGAACCAAACTGCAGGCTGGACTTTGAACCCCCCTGGCATTTACAGCAAGATACCAGTATTTATGTCTCCACTTTGCTGGATTTCATTAATTGAGTTTACAATTAGTAAATACTGCACAAAACAAAATACATATTCATTACCTCACTAAACCAGATAAGTATGTACAGTATATGAGGACATCGTCTAGTGGTTTTCACAGGTGGAGTGGCAAACCTCAACATGAGAACAGACAGACAGACAGACAGAGCCGGAGGCGATGGCAGTGACATGTGGCGGGGTATCTCTTCTTGTTTGTTGCATGAGAGATAGAGAGGAGTGGAGGGGAAGGTTCCAGGGTGGAGGATGGATGGGGAGCTTTAATCTGCAGGTCTGTACTGCTTCCATTTCTCCTCCAACACATTAAAGGTATTCATCGTTAGCGGAGACAGTGAGACTCTTGACAGGGCCAGACAAATGGATAGGGCTGAGATGCACGAGAGCTCTGTCTGCACGCGAGCATGCATGCACGCACGCGCGCACACACACACACACACACACACACACACACACACACACACACACACACACACACACACACACACACACATACTCGCAAACACACACAAGCACACACAGGGCCGTCAAGACTCTAACAGGTAGTTTTACAGGCAGTGATTGGTAAGGTCAAGCACCTGATGACATGATCACTCAGCAGGATGAACCCGGGTTCAAGTCCTTATCTATCAAATCAGCTGGCAAGCTGACACTGATGACCTCATCACTAATGGCCAGGTAGAGGAGTAAACCATCCGCGAGCTCACAGCCCTAGCGCCGTGACCGTCCTTTTTAGGCCGTCTGTTTTCGCAGAGAAAGCGGGCGACGAAGCGGAAATCCGGGAGTTGTTAGCCACACGCTAGCCGGCGGCCGACCGTGCGAGGCCCGTCCGACCCCAGCCTCGCCTGAAAAACCCACCATTTTCCGACCACGTCCGTGGGAAGGAAGGAGGGAGCGTTTGTGCGGGGGGGACTGCAGTTACAGTGCCAACATGCAATGCATCATGGCATTGATGACACACCCTTGTGAGTGGACTTGTGAGTGGACAAGTGAGTGTGTGCGTGTGTGTGCATGCACTCGCAAGCTCCGCTGTTCATTCCAAAGTGTCATTTAAAAACTAACGTAGACCAGTCTTTTGCGATAAGAGCACAGACACTTTGGAATGCCCTGTGTGAGGACTTCAGAATTGCCTATTTTGTGCCTTATTTTAAATCCATTTTGAAAACACATACAAAGCTGCTTTTAACTTCATCTTACAGTTAATGTGTAATGAATTCTTCTATGAAGCACTTTGTGACATTGTTTTTGAAAGGCGCTATACAAATAAAGCTTATTAATATACTGAACATTACGGAGCATACATAATCGTTACATTTTAAGGGTTTATTTTGTCACAGCGTAACATATAGTGAAGTACTGTATTGTAGTGCAGGAAATGGCGACCTTGTGAAAAATGAAAACGGGGCCGTCAAATATTCTAAACTTTCCACGATTCTGCCAATAATAATATTCTTTATTAATATCCCCTTCTCCTCTTCCCTCATACTAGGACATGACACATGTGTAGTCAGAAGAACAACATCAGATGGCTCTAGGAGTAGGTTGTGGTGGTGGAGGTGTAACACTAGCCTCGCAAGCCATCCCGAGCGACGTCATCACCAATGTGCTTCCTTTCTCGGTCTGGTGTCCCTCCCATTGAGCCTCTTTATTAGCAATTTTTTTCAAATTTCCAATCAAAAGGCTGCATTTCAAGCAAACCCGCCTCACACCGCTCCTGATTGGTCGAGCGGCTGCTACAGCTCTCGCATTTTGACAACAAACATGGCGGACCCCATGTCCGATGCGAGTTCACAAAACGCAAATAAAAGCTGCATTAAGCGAAGTTTTATCTGAAATCAACGGCATCTCATAACTTAAAAACGAACAACAGTTTGCACCTTTGGAATTTCTGTCTGGAAAAGACGTATTTGATGTTCTCCCGACGATGTTTTGATGCGCTGATGACTACTGACTGGACCTGTCAGTCAAAGTGAGTAACTACGTCATTGCGTAATGCATTGTCTACGGAGGACTCCCAGACTCTGCTGTTGCGAGGCTAGTGTAACACACACTCACACACACAAAGCAGGGAATTATTGGGCGCAGTCGGAGCCCATGCAGGCGCGGCTTCCAGTAGGAAGCCAGACCATCTGAGACACCATTTGACTTTCATTTCAGCCGCCCCAGCCCTCCACCCAGACGCACTCGCGCAGAGAGAGCACCGGCAACCAGCGAGAAATCGCTGATCCACTGATGCTTTGGAGAGACACAAATAATATGTATGAGATGGAGCGTGTGAGGCAGGCGGGCGGGTGGGGAGGTAGTGTGGGGGTGTTGGAGGAAAGCGGAGGAGCACAGCGCTGCCAACGTGTTGAGCTGTCACTGGAGCGAGGGTAAATACCATGTGTACCACAAACACAACCATTAGCCTCACACGGCTATGTGGCGTGCATGTACAGTACAGTATGTGCAAGCGTGTAATTGTGTGATTACCGGGTCCTTTTGTTCAACCCCACTGATACGAGGCGTCATGCACACGCCAGTGTCATTGTGACAGCGTTTGTGTGTCATCGGTATTGCTGCCCCCTGCAGAAATGGATTGAGTGTGTGTGTGTGTTTGCGTGCGCGCGCGCGTGCGTGCGTGCGTGTGTATGTGTGTGGTGGTGTGGGCTGCCATAATGTTGCACTTATCTGGGTGATTTATACAGTATGCTGACTTGCAGCTATGAAAGGACTCATAGACACATTCAAACCAGGAGGGAGCTACATTTCCACCACTCAATTGGCTATTGTCAGGCAGCGAGTGTCTGTTTGCATTGCATGTATATGTATGGAGCTTTCAGGCAGGGAAGAGAGCAGATACAGCACTGAAATGTATTGTAATGTAAAGGACTGGAGGGATAGTTAAGGTAAGGTAAGTTAAGTTCCAAATTTGACAACCCTCAACGAGACTGCCATTCTGTCAGAAGAACTAACGGGACATGACATGTTATGAGATCAGATATGAGATGACAGATACAATTAGATGAAAGATGAGAAAACAGATGAGATAACAGATGAGATGAGATGACACATAAAATGAGAGGAGCGATACAATGAGATGACAGATAAAACAAGATGAGCACACTGCAAATGTTGTCCCACATCCAGAACCACACCCTTCTGGGAATCCCGAAGGGATCATCAGGAGAGAGAGAGATGCTGTTTACATTTTTGACAAAAAAAGTATTCAATCAATCAATCAAAGTTAGATGTGGAGCCTCCAGCTCATTTTGATTTCAGTCCCTATAGCCGCATTTTAGAACACGCACCCGCAAGCAAGCACCACTCACACACAGTCAAACTGCATCAAAATAAAATGTGCACAAGTACAGTATGTGACACACAGACCAGTGTATTCGTTTTGCAACAGGGAGTGGATCACAGAGAGGGGGGGGGGGGGGGGGGGGGGGGGGGGGGGTAATCATCCACATCTCATATGGTCTCATATGCATATATGCATACTGGTGTCATGCGGTCATGGCAGTGCAGACTGTGATGGATGACAGAGACCAGTGTGATCAATTACAGTACACACCAGCAGCAGCTACTAGGAACAGTGACTACAACACGCAATGACACGCACGCACGCACGCACACACACACACACACACACACACACACACACACACACACACACACACACACACACTTAATCATTTTATTTATGTCGACAACGACAACTCTGCCGCTTCGTCCCAGCATCCGCCTGATGTCACCCGCTCCGTCCGGTCCATTATCCTGGTCGTCCGCCTGACGTCACCTGCTAAGCCTCCAGTCCCTCTCCTCCAGACCCCCTCCACCCACCCTGCTCCGTGTTCTGGGCCAGCCTGGTGGGACGTCTGGGATCCATCCCTTGAGAGAGGGGTACTGTCACTGTCTGCCTCTCCACAGACTGTGTCTCCACTCATATATACATAAAAAAAGACTGCTACCACCACGTCCAATACTACAATACTGTATAGTAGGCTATTATAATACTGAATGGATACTGTATTGTAATGCTATCTATATTGTGTGCTGATTTAGGATGATCTAGCATCAGCACAAGAATGCCATTAATGTCAAACAACCTATTCATCGTTTCAAGAATCGACCAATTAATCAATCATTAATCAAAATAATCGTTAGTTGCAGGCCTTGTGTCAAGACAATGGTGCGTCTTCAGGTGACCTAATTGACTGAAAGCCTTGTTACACTGTCTACAGATGTAAGGTTTTTCCCCAGTGTGGATACACTGATGTATCTTTAGACTACCAATCTGATTAAAACTCTTGCCACACTGTCCACAGTGGTAAGGTTTTTTCTCCAGTGTGGATATGCTGGTGTGTCTTTAGATCACCAGCCTTATTAAAACTCTTCTCACACTGTTCACAATGGAAAGAGGACAGCCCACCCGTTCACTCAGATCAGCCAACACAGGGATGCTGACAGAACCCTCGCTAAAAACCCCAGGACAAAAATCCACTCGTCCTAGACAATTTGCCCTCCTGGCCCCCAAACTGTGGAATAAACTCCCTGCCGCACTTTAGAACAACAGACTCACTCCCTAGCCTTCGCCGTGGACTGAGGACTCTTCAGACTCCACCTAAACCCATAGCACTACTGTAACACTCAATGACCATACATATGAAGCTAGTTAGCATTTTGTTAGGTTTTTAGAAACGTTTTTTTTACTGATTAGGTGCATGGTCTACCTATGTTATTGTTTTTTTCTAGATTAATATTCCTATGCATTTTTGAATTTGGCGTATCCACATTGGATACATCCACACTGGAAAAAATGCATAGATTTGGCTTTGGATTAAAAGCGTCTGCTAAATGCCTAAACTGTAAACTGAAAGGTTATTCTCCAGTGTGGACACGCTGGTGTATCTTAAGAGCTCTTGATTGTGCGAATTTCTTTTCACACTGACTACAATGGTATGGCTTTTCTCCGGTGTGAATACGCTGGTGTATCTTCAGTTGCTTTGACTCAGTGAATTTCTTGTCACAATGATTACAGATGTAAGGTTTTTCTCCAGTGTGGATACGCTGGTGTATCTTCAGAATACCAAGCTGGTTAAAACTCTTGTCACACTGTCGACAGTGGTAAGGTTTTTCACCAGTGTGGACACGCTGGTGTCTCATAAGGCCACTTGACTGTGTGAATTTCTTTTCACACTGTCTACAGTGGTAAGGTTTTTCCCCATTGTGAATACGCTGGTGTTTCTTCAGACAGCCGGACTCACTGAAAGTCTTGTCACACTGTGCACAGTGGTAAGGTTTTTCTCCAGTGTGGATACGCTGGTGTGTCTTCAGATGACCGACCGTATAAAAACTCTTTTCACACTGTTTACAGTGGTAAGGTTTTTCTCCAGTGTGTATCCTAAGGTCACCTGACTGAGTGAATTGCTTGTCACAATGATTACAGTGATAAGGTTTTTCTCCGGTGTGGATACGTTGGTGTATCTTAAGGTCCCTTGACTGAACGAATTTCTTGTCACAATGTGTACAGTGGAAAGGTTTTTCTCCAGTGTGGACATGCTGGTGTATCTTAAGGGCACCTTTCTGACTGAATCTCTTGTCACACTGATTGCAGTGGTAAGGTTTTTCTCCGGTGGATAAGTTGGTGTGTCTTCAGGTGACTTACCTTACTGAAAACTTTGTTACACAGTTTACAGATGAGTTTTTTTCCCCTGTGTAAGTCAGCTGGTGTATGTTACGTCTCCTGGCTGGGCCAAATCCTTGGTAAACGGAACGCAAGATCTTGGTTCGTCTGTGTCTCCTTGTTCCCGGCTGGTTATTTTCTGACAGGCTTCCGAGGGGACGTGTCCATTCCGCATGAGTTGGCAGCAGAGGTCATTGTGGCTCCTGAATTATTGTTTGAGTTCATTACTAAGAGATGTAGCAGGCAGAGTTCAGGAGGTGCTAAAATGACCACTCTCCCTAGCATTCATTCCCCCCCCCCCCCACCTCCCCACATCTCTGTATGCGTGTCCATCTCTGTTCCTGTTAAAAGGCCCCTCTCTGAATCATTAAGTTTAAAAAGATGAGTGTTCTCTCTCTCTCTCTCTCTCTCTCTCTCTCTCTCTCTCTCTCTCTCTCTCTCTCTCTCTCTCTCTCTCTCTCTCTCTCTCTCTCTCTCTCTCTCTCTCTCTCTCTCTCTCTCTCATCCGTCTTTCATGTGAGTCCTTAGCCAAAACTTTCCCCCTTGCATTCCTGCTGACAGTTATGAGCGGACCACCTTTCTCCAGCTTCTATTTCGGTTTGATATGTTTCAGCTCTGACTCCCTGGAATGTGGAGTGGATGATAGGAGGGAGAGAGGAGAGAGGAGAGAGAGAGAGAGAGAGAGAGAGAGAGAGAGAGAGAGACAGAGACAGAGAGAGAGAAAAAAAGGCGTTATATGTAGGTGAAAATGGAGCTGAGAGAGGACCAAAAAAATTGAAAAATATTTCACCTTGAAATAGAAATGCTATCCTCTGACAGATCCATTTCAATTTGGCGAAAATGAACAGGTGAGAGATAAAGATAGACAGAGGGAGGGAGGGAGAGAGAGAGAGAGCCTTGAAAGACCCCATCTACAATAAATAAAACATACCTCTTAAAGGAACTGTAAATTCCCCAGTGTTCGGTCTCATTTCCATGTTTACTGATCGTCAAGGGGGGGTGACTGTGGGCCGAGTCCCCTGATGTCACCGATCAGAGCATCGCTTCACTGGAGAAATATGAACCAGCAAAACTGACTGAACACACACACACACACACACACACACACACACACACACACACACACACACACACACACACACACACACACACACACACACACACACACACACACACACACACACACACACACACACACACACACGCGCGCGCGCGCGCGCGTGCGCACGCACACACACAATCACAGGGGGAGTGGGAAGAGGGATTCTTCCCCCTTTGAATGGAGGCAGGATAAGGTGGCAAGAGAGAGAGAAAGAGAGAGAAAGAAAGGGGAGAGAGCAGTTAAAGGAGAAGTAATCCAGTCCCTCCCTCAGATGTGTTAATACATGATAATCTCCATTCATGAACATAATCCCTTAATTGCTTTAATTGACTTAAAAGCAGGTTGGCCATAGTGGAGCACCTCTGATCTGACGCATTTTCCTTCTGAAAATGTAACTTGAAAATGTCATATTGGCCCCATTAAAGTCATTTCAATGGGTATGCATTGAGTGGGCTATTCACTTCATTAAACCCCTCAAAATGAAATCAAATCATTTTGAGGCAGGAAAAATGAGGTGCATTTTGGGCTGTACAACTGTATACTGCCAATTTGTCATATTTAACAAACCAAACACATAGAGACAACAAAGTGATCCAGATAAAAAGCATGCCATCTCTACAGGCTAAACTGGGCAATATAGTTTGAAACAGCCTGCAGGCCTTATTTTGGTGCCGTAATTTAACGCCATGGCTAATGAATGGTCTTAATTTGCAGCATAGGGGGTGTGTCCAGTGCAATGGTCTTATCTAGAGGAGGGTAAAATGTACATAGCACCGGGAACTGTCTGTCTACTAATACAAATTCAACCTTTTCTTTTATATTTCCTACAATTCATGCATGAAGAGTGTTCAGTATCAAATGGATTTTGATTGCAATCAATTGTTTGGATTAGGAGCCGATCTACATGCTCACAACGCCTTGCGTTGCGAGGCGTTGTGAGCATGTAGATCTGGGCTCACAATGCACTACCTAAATAACAAATTCACCTGCACTGCTGTCACTGAACCAGGATAAGACCAAGTCGAAGCTGGAAGATGTTGATATATTTTTGCTCCTTTGTCTAGTCTTGTGTACATACTGCACCTGCTGCTATGTGGACCTAACGATGTGTTGCACTTTTTCACCTAATGTACCTATACTGTATGTAAATCTCTTTGTCTTTTTTATTTTTTTCTTCCTTTTGTATGTGCACAGATGCATGTGGGATAGGTGTATGGCAGGGGAGGGGGATCCATTTTACTAATACCAAGCCTGTGTGAGCTTACTCTCCCGCCCATAAATAACCTGTCAAATGTAGAAGTAAGCACAGAAACCAGGAGAAAGACGGAGGGCTGGTGAAGAGAAATCCAAAGCAAGCGAGAGAAGAATAGATACGACTAGAATATTTTTCCAGAGGGATATTTGTATCCTCAGCCTGTTCAACAGAGAAACTCAACAGTAGCATACAACACAACATACAGGTAAAGACAGTACTTAGAATCTCCTAAATAAATCCATGATTCCTAAAACACAACAACGAGCTGGCTGAACACTGCAATAATGAACAAAAAGGTACATTATTTATTGTGGACTTGTGGAGTTTCACTGGGCTGAAAGACCATCCGGCAAGTCCCAAGATTCATTACACTGAAAACTTCACTGTGATGCTGCTGAAGTTTTTTTTTTCTTTTTAGATGGTCGGTATGTTGAAAACACATGGGGAAATGTACAATGGGTGTTACAATACAGTCCACCGAACCTGAATAACAGTCTTTTCTTGGATCATGTAGAGTATGAATAGAAGATATGCGATTGATCAAAACTGTCCAAAGTGAGATATTCTGATACAAGACATGCTGTGTGTGATGTTGTCGACCTGTTCTACTGTACATTCCTTGCTGGTGTATGTGGCAAGCGGTGACATTGGTTGCAGGCTCACACAAAGATCCTGCACACTAGTACTCTTGCTCAACAGCCAATTTTGGACCTTCATCAAGGGTGTAAATGACACTCTTGATGAAGGTCCAGTGGGACCGAAACGTCTGTCAACTTACATTTTAAAAAAAAGTTAACAGGCAGAAATGTGCAGAAAATTCAGCAAAAAATCCAGGCAGAATTGCAGTGTCACTCAATCAGGACGCCTGTGTCGTGATTATCCAATCACTGTGTTTCTATCAACATCCAGGCCTTTAGATAAATACATTATACAGGCAAGTAAAAGGAGCTCAGCAATTAGGTCACTGTTATTAAACAGTCATGGAAACTCTATTGTGACAGCAAGTCAGCGTTTAATTAAATGCACAATCCTCATTAGGGAGGATTAATTAATTCACCGCACATGTAAACAACCAAGACACACCCATCACGCATGCAAGCACACACACACACACGCACAAATGAGGAAGATTTTTTACGGCAAGTAAAAGTATCAATACTGCAATGTAGAAATACAAGTGAGTAGAAGTCCAGAATTCAACATCTAATTGAGTAAAAAGTATTGGGATCAAAATGTACCAAAAGTAGAAAGTACTCATTATGCAACATGTCCCATTTCATACGTTTTCAAATGTATAAAACTAGCCATGGGCGATTTTAAGGGGTGTCCTAGGGTGCACGTGCAACCCCTGGCCGCCAGGCGGCCATTTTGATTTTTTTTTTTTTTTTAATGTAACTTTACATCCACTCAGACCGAATACAACAACACCCCCTAGTGGTAGTGATAGAGGCTGGCAGCTCCAGGCAGCCCCCCCCCTCCCCTCCTGATGTGATGTCATATCCACGCGCCAGTATTGAAATTGAAAACAACATCTGTTAAAAATAAAGCATGGAGTTCGAGCTCTTCACTACTATGGACGTGACTACCGGTAGATATTATAATATAGCTGCTTGCCCTGAAACATCACATGGAGAGGATCATTTTGTACCTGACTTTCCTCTACAAAACACAGACCTCAGGCTCTATCAGCCAGGACTCTTGTCTCACTGTGCGTGACTGAACCATTTCCTCCTGACCAGCCCAAGGTAAGACTAAGACAGTCAGATCATGCTTTTATAAACCCTATTATATTAAGCCCAAAATGGTTCTGCCGCCGTGTAGAACCGAACACAGCAGCGGATTATTACCGATGTGATATTCTGTATAGAACACTGGACACACTCATACAACAGCTTGAGGGGCGCTTTTCTGAAAACGATTTTCATATCCTCCAGTGTCTTGCTGATGTTGTAACCTCAGATAGCCCTTCAGAAAAAAGTGTGACAGACGTATGTCAAACATACACTCTTGATGCAGATGTTCTGAAAGCTGAAATCTCTGTAATGACTTCCATGTACAGGGAAGAGAATGTGCGCAAAAAAAAAGAAATGGAGGACACGACACTGTTTGAAAAGAAACTTGCTTTTTTTCAAGAGAAGGGAATGCATAATTCTGATTCATTTGGTACATTAAAACACGTCTACACACTGTACCTCACCATACCAGTTACGAGTGCTTCAGCTGAGCGCAGTTTCTCTACTTTGAGACAACTAAAAACGTATTTACGGACAACCATGACTGATAAAAGAGTGTCAGATATAGGCATTTTACAGATTGAGAAAATACACGAAATTAAAGTGCAGAAAATAATTGAAAGGTTTGCAAGTGTCAAAACCCGGAGGCTGCAGTTCATTGTGTAATAAGGATGTGTCTACTATTTGTTTTTGTGAAATGCTTATTTGACACTGTAAATGACTGCTTGATTGCTTGATGAATGATGATTAACTTGATGTTTGGCTTTGCTGCCTCTGTCTGCAAAATAAGTAAATAAATCCTATACTAGACATGCTCATGGTGTCTAGAAAAAGAAGCACCTGTTTTACACTTTTTTTGTTTATATTGTGTTACATTTGGGTACAAAATTAACTGCAGAAATCCGCTAAAACAACATTACAAAACCGCTAATATCCGCAATTTTTCGTGCACGCGCGCGCCCGTGCATGAGGTAATAGAGGTCGTGCACCCCCCGCTGGAAGAGGCTAGAATCGCCTATGAAACTAGCCCTTACCCGTTCAAAGATATGAGCTCCGAAATGATGTGTGGGTTATGGGGTGTGCACTGTGCACACAGTATATGAGGGATGGAAAGTAACTTTAACTGGTGCTTGCATGATAATATGTAGGAGCATCAATGTAAGAAATACCCGTTTCGTTTAATGGCTATAGAGATACTGTGTACCGATCTGCATGATTTTTGTACAACATCTGTAACAGGGCCAGACAACCGCCCACCCGCCTGCACACACACACACACACACACACACACACACACACACACACACACACACACACACACACACACACACACACACACACACACACACACACACACACACACACACACACACACACACACACACACACACAGAGAGAGAGAGAGCTGGTTAAACATGTTGCCTCATGCTAGATGCAGAATAGATATGCCTCATGCTAGATGCAGAATAGATATAGATACACCATAAAAATGCTAATATACAGCATATGATTTGTGAAAGTGACAAACGGGCTTCACAGTTATGTTAGGTGTGTTCATATGCTAATGGTGATGCGATTTCAGATCAATTGCTCCAGCCACTGAGGAGAAACGCTGTGACAGAGACAGACACTCACTCAGACAGACACTCACTCAGACAGACAGACAGACAGACAGACAGACAGACAGACAGACATTCGCAAAATTATATGTTTGATGTATTAAAAATTTTGCAAAACATTTGCAAATAGCAGATCTACTGTACAAGCTCACAATGAGACACATTGTGAACTTGGGTAGATCGGCTATTTTCAAATGGACAATATATATATATAAATACTCCAATAAATTAAAAGTACCTCAAAATTGTACTTACATGTAAGTATAGTATTCACGTAAATGTACAGCCCAGTATGGCAACCAAGGTGTAATCAATGTGATAGTGTATTTTCAGAACAAATGCATCACTGAGTGGATCTTTGTTCAGTCGTAGCCATAACTGTTTTATGGGATTAAGACCAATATATCTGTGCTTGCATTTCTACAGAGGATGGATCAGTCAGTGTTCTTTATTACTCTTTATTACTGTTATAATTTTTCGGTGGAATGAGAAATAGGGCTGATCATTTTGTGAAATGAGAAATCCAAATGCAGGAGTTTAGATATCGTAATATTGTGATATATGGCGTAAATGTTTTTTAAAGGCTGCATAATGAAGTGATGTAATTTTATTAACTTCAGTAATGTTTGCATTTATCAATATCCAGCCCAAATAGATAGACAAGTAATGGGAGCTCAGCAAAACACACCACTGTTAGTCATAAAAACTCTGTTGTGACAGCCAGTGAGTGCATGTTTAATTAAATTCACAAACCTCATTAGGAATTATTAATTAATTCACCACCAGCAAACAACAAATATCCAACATGCACGCACGCACACATGCACACAAAACATTATGGAGTCTGGGTATATGGATAGGGCTGTCATGATTACGAATTTTAAGTTGACAATTAATTGTCACACAAATAATTGCAATTACCAATTTAATTGCGCTTTTGGCATTGAACATTGGAACATATATGAATACAAATTGAATTTCTGTTTGGTTTTTAGGCTTCATAATTAATCACACATTTCACAAATCAAACATGACAAATAACTTAAATATACAAAGCAGTTACTGACACATTTAATAATATTACACTTATGTAGCATAATGCAATATAGATTTTTGAA
>NC_137812.1:26446555-26456555 GCF_963921795.1 Nannobrachium achirus | reverse complement strand
TAAGTCAACTGTTACGTGCGGGTGTGTTTGTGTGCACGCTCCCCAGCCTGGAGAGGAACAGGAAGAGAGAGAAAGAAATAGAGACGGGACAATCTCGACAAGGTTAAACAGATGGTGAAGGATTATGACAGTGTTCATCAGATGTTGACGAACCTTGACGAAATGAATGGTGGATGGTGAAGGACCTTATTGAGGCAGAGCGGTATTCAACACCTACTTGGACCTTTTTGGCATCACTAATTGCAGTTTAAACTTAAAAAAACAAAAGAAAAAAACAAAAACAAAAAATTATATTTGTCTTTTTCCACAACTTTTGTATTATCACAAGTCACCCTCCAGCAGCCTCTGTACAGCATATACAGAGTCATGCAAGTAATGCAAGTAAATCATACCCGGGATATGATTGACTTAGCGAGAGATCTCCTTAATTAATCTCCAGTGTTTTGATTACATGTTTAAACGCTTTATCTTCCACGATATTGGTAGGTCTCATATATTCATATTCAATGAATGAGACTCAGTCACTCTGTATTATAAGGCCTGTTTTCCAAACATATAAAATAAAGTCATCTAAACTGCATGTTCCAGTACAACATAAATGAAACAATAATACAACTATCGGTGAATGCACAAAGAACAAAGTATGTTCTCAGAATCAGAATCAATCTTTATTGTCAAATTAAGTATAGCTGAGTGGAATTATTAATTGTGCAGGCTCATGAGTGCAGTTAAAAATAGACAGATAGAATAGATTGTTGCTAGATAAAAACTGTTCACAAGTGGTGTTCTTAATCCCGTATCATTTGCCTGGCTGTGGATGGACCAGCGGTGGCTGGGGTGCTGAATGTCCCTGCTGATACTTTCTAAATGTGTCTCTAAAAGTGGAGTATGAATCGGCCCTAATTCAGCAAGATTATGGGTATCTGGTAGGGGGTCGTCAGAGTCAAACAAACATTATTCATACATATTAATAACCCCCAAAAATGTATTTGTTGTTGAACACAACCATTAATCAATGTATTGATGAGATGGCACTCTGGGCCCTGCAAGGCTGCATGGGCAAAATCGGTTGAATTGCTATCGATGATTCAAGAGCCATAACCTGTTAAAAAAGCCTGTCAATCGAACCCAGCATGTTAACACTGTCTGGGCGTGACGTGCAAGATGTCCTATTCTTAAGCGGACTTCGCACCCACAGGATGTCTCAGAAATGCACCTGTTTCCTTCTGCGCAGAGCAGCAGCAGACCATTGCTTTCCTGTCTGCTTGTGGTGGGTCTTAACTTGAACGCAGAGTAGGCAGCAAAGGCGGTGGCCTTTGCTGGTAGAAAACCATCTGTCCTAACATTGGTTTCACTTCTGAAAACTAAAGCCAATTGAAATGTGTGACATTCAAAATTAGGCCTCACTCAATTCAAGTGAAAGTGAAACTTCCTAAACTCTAGGGACCTAGAGTGTGGCACTAAAGAGTCTGAATCTTAGAGTTTAACTAGAAAATATTGTTCCTTCGAAACAATTGTGGGCTCGCTTCAAGCCAGAAAACAATGGCTATAAAAGTACAAAATGTCAAGATTGCAGGCAGTGCTCTCTTTGACATTACTGACCTAATCGGACACTGCATACATGATTTGAGGCATTTTGTTCCAAAAATGGGTTATGCAAAAGTTGACCCGCTGGTGGCGCTATAACAGGCCAATGTGAGAAGGGTGGCATCTGTTCCTTGACCTAGTGGGAATGTGCTTGCAAGATTTCACACACATCGCAGGCTGTGTTCATGATTTGAGGTGTTTTTGGCCACTTTATCGCTGCTTGCAGCTATATTTATTATTATTATTATTATTATTTTTGTGCATAGGCATGTTAGATAAAGGTCCTTAGATTGTGTGTAGAATGTTTCATGCAAATTGCAAAAAAAAATCCTAGAATAAAAACAGGTTTAAGCGTTTCACAAACTGCTCAAAATGATATAGCGCCCCCCTTTGGCCAATTGGGGTAAGATTGGTTTTAGTGATATTTGGAATAACACTCTACATCTTTGCCAAATGCCATGAATATGTTACTTTGCATGTATGATTTAGAGGCAGAAGAATAATTTGCATAAAACTGCAATATTCATTGAATTTATTAAAAAAGCATGTTTCAATTTAAAAAAAATCCGATCTGACAGATCTTTAGATATTGGTCCAACGTTTATGTAAAAAAGGTTTTGTGCACGTGACGCGAAAATTCCAGAATAAAAGCGGATTTAAGTGTTTTACAAACTGCTCAAAATGGCGGAAAATCGAATGGCGGAGCTTACTTAACAAAGACACAGATGTCTTCCACTCGAGTCAAAGCACGCGTGTAAGCAAGTTGCATGACTTCAAACGAAACGAGTCATGACTTATGCCCGTTTGAAGTTTGAATTTTCAAACGCTTTGTATAGCGCCCACCTTTGGCCGATTGGAATTAAATTGGTTTCAGTGATACTTTGACTAACCCTTTACATCTTTGCCAAATGCCATGAACGTGTAACATTGCATGTATGATTTAGAGGCAAAAGAATAATTTGCATAAAACTAAATTGTAAATTGTTGATTGAATTATTAAAAAAAAAACATTATTTAACCTACAAACTTCTCACCACATAGACTGTGTAGATATAGGTTCAAATTTCATGTGAAAAAAGTTTTGTGTGCGTAACGCGAAAATCCCAGGAGGAGATAGATTTTTACTGTTCATATAATTCAAAATTCTGGGGGATCTAAAGGTCAGAGGTTAAAAGTCAGAGCGTAAAAGTTGTTTGGCATGAGGAGACGCATACGTGTATACAGGTTTCATGGCTGTACTTAAAACAGAGCATGATCTATACCTGTTCAAAGTTCGCACTTTCGAAGGCTTCCTACAGCGCCACCATTTGGCCGATTGCTGTAAAAAATAATACCACTCTTCGCCACTGTAAGCTGAACACATTGATGTTTTTATTTTCATTTTCTGTCTAAGTATGTAGGAGTAGAAAGGAACCGAAGTTTTGAGGAGAACTGTTGACTGACTGACTGATAGATAAATAATGACAATATCTAAAGTGTGCTCGCGTTACAGGCGAGCCCACAATAGTGACAATATCTAAAGTGTGCTCGCCTTACAGGCGAGCCCACAAATATGACAGAGCCATGAAGCGAAGCTAACCACAAATGAGTGTGTATGTGTGGCAATGGCCATGTTTGCATTGAAGCTCAGAGGAAGCGGGTGGAGTTTAATGACACAGGCCAAAAAGATTTAGACCTTTATTCAAAGCATGAGGAACTCACAAATCCTCTCCTTCCAGAACTAGACAAGTCACCTGCAGCTCGTTGTCATCATGAGAAACATCTACATTTACTTTTTGCTTTCTGGTGAGTGACCTCTGCTTTTTGTCATGTGTCTCTCTGCCTGTGTGGTTGTCTCTGTCTCTGAGTATGATGCTCTCAATGTCTCCGTCTCATCCTTTGTCTGTCCACTGTTGTGTAGAGCATCTAGAATCTTTCAGCAAAAATACACTCCTCACATCATGTTGTCAAATAATAAGTTATGTGTCATACTGATGAGCTGTTTCCTCGCTTATCTCTTGTACTGTAGTGTGGAGTATTGTGGAGACAACACCTCTCAGCATAACTGGTCATGTTGGAGGTGAAGTGAATTTCACCTGCTCAGACTGGGATGTCTGGCAGTACACCGATGTTGAGATTAATACAAAGTATGTTTGTAAAAGTCCATGCCACACAGAGGAAGACAAGACCAAGGCACAATATGAAAAAACTACAGTAAACAACAGAATAACTTTGACAAACCCTGGAAAAGACTTATTTGTATCCATCACTAAACTCCAGAAGTCTGACTCTGGAACATACGTATGTGGACTGGAGAGATCTGTTATGCCACATATACATTTACAAGTGCACCTTAATGTTGAAGATGGTAAGTCTGTTACTACTGTACTTCAATGATAAACTGTACATTATGTTTACATTTTGAGTCAAACTGTTGACTGCGTTCTGAATTGTATTCTCCATATCTTAAAAGGACTAAATTATTTATACAAAAATATACATACTGTATTCTAGAAATCATTAAACATAAACATGGCTTGATAAAATATGTATCTTTTGTTTTAACACATGTTTCCAGCTCCTGTTACAACAGTTAAGATGACCACTTCCATTACAACAGTTTTGATGATGACCACCACCGCGTCTACATTTCAGCATCGTGAAGTTTCTACAAAAACCACAACTACCATGCTTCATGAACCCTCTTCCATCTCCTCATTAGGGACCGGTATGCCATCTGAGATCCTTATTGTCTCTTTTTATTTTTATTTTATTATTATCTATACCAGACTGAAAACAGGCTGGAGCTTATGTCTGCCAGTAGTTATTTTATCAAACTACTACAGAGCCGGTGTTGTGTCTTTCTTTTCAGTCTTTAAGGCGGCATTCACACAGGCACGTTTTATTGCGATTAAAACGAATCCTCTAACGTATTGTCGGAAAATACACAACGTTTGGGCATGTATGAAGATGCATCCGTATTCTTTTTCGAATCAAATAAACAAATGCAAATCCACAAAAAAAACGTAGTTTCAATTCGCTACAGCAAACGCTTCACTGTTGGTGTGAATCCATCCGTCTTAAATACAGGCAATGAAACATTGTGGTAGGCTATATAGAGCCATGTGCGGGTTAAATCCATAGTTATTTATAAAAGGTTAAATCCCCCTCCAGACCGTCCGCTCTCATTAGATGTCTGACCATTCTGGCCGCCTCCTCCCCTCATTGATTTAATTTCTGATCACCGCTCCCCCGGTCGCACATAGTGTATTATTTGTGAGGAGTTGCTCACAGTAGATAAAAGGAAAGTGCCACTGGAGTCACTTGCATATCATATTTAGGCTATAGGCCTATATAAGATAGGCCGATGTGTGGGTCTCTCGCCCTTGCTCGCGTGCGCGCTCTCTGTCGTTCTCTGTGCCAAATTATGTCCAAATGGAGACGCTTGTTACGCGCGGTGCGCAGAGGGAGCCAGCGGAGGGCAAGACGAGAGAGAGAGAGAGAGAGAGAGAGAGAGAGAGAGAGAGAGAGAGAGAGACGTCCTCCTCTTCGTAGATATTCATATCTTGCTATTAAAAGTATTTGCTGTCTGGTTTATATATTTTGCGAGTCCCTCCGGCCGCCGCTGGTTTTATTTTTTGATCGCCCGTTTACGACCGTCGACCGCAGATAAATAGGCTAACGCCTGCGCTGTAAGTTGAACTTGAAGAATTAATAAACACAGGGAGATGGAGGAGGCATTATGCAGCTTGGATACATACATGTCCCGTGGACAGACGTGGACTCAGTGATTCCTTGTTTCGGATGACAATGTGCAGTGTGAGGGCAAACGTATCAATTAAATATGCAAGAATGTGGCAACTTCACCCCTCCCATTTGCACGACTAAACCGAATTATATTATGAGAATGTGGCCTATAGAGAGTGCATGTGTTTTATGTAGGGAGTAATGTCAACCGTTTCTAGTGTCACCCGCTATAGGCTCAGGCTGCCTAGGACACATAGTAAAGAGGAAACTGTGGTCATGAGGGTGATGCTGGGTGAAGATGAAGCCGTGGTGAAAACCTCGCATTGGGGCCCGGCGGGGGGTCGTTATGCGGCTGTCGTGCACCACCAGATGCCCTGACTCTCCGAATGGTTCGGAAAGCCTGTCCGAACTCCCGACTTTGGACGGAGAATGTATTGGCCTTTTACATTTTGATACTGTGCCATGTTATGACCTGGCTTAGGGGTCACCAGGCACAACATAAAATCATAAACTCCCTCCTTCCCGGTACCCAAACACAGCCAGTCAACCATGGCCATTTTCTCCGTATGCTTTCAACTACACGGCCCTATCGGTTGGGAGAAGTATAGCATTCTGATACATTATAACTCCAATGATTAGATTAAAATGCATTTTATTGAACACACTTACTGGTACTGTCTTGTATCAAGGCAAACATTAGTATATAGACCAATGCATTTCATGCAGTCTGCCAATGTGTGTTCACCACTTCTAGGTTTGCTGGTCAGTTTGGCTGTTGCGTTAGCAGTGACAGTGGTGGCTCTGCTGATATTCTACACAAAGAGAACCAGAAAACCACAAGGTGAAAACAAACACGCACGCACGCACGCACGCACGCACGCACGCACGCACGCACGCACGCACGCACGCACGCACACACGCACACACACACACACACACACACACACACACACACACACACACACACACACACACACAGATATCGAGTATAACCCTACCTGTAGCCCAGACTACTGCTGACTTTCTCCCTAAGTAAGTAAGCCTTTCCGAGCCATGAGTCCACTGTATGTTTTTCATTGTTGTTTTGTCTTCAATGTGTTTGTGCTTGATGCTGTTCTGTTCTTGGTTTGATTGATTGATTGATTGATTGATTGATTGATTGATTGAATGCCTGGCTGGCTGATTGACTGAATGCTTTATTAGCTGTCATCTGCTCTATAGGCCAGGAGGCTATTCAATCAATCAAGACCCAGTTGATTGAAAAATAAATTTTAAGCTATATTTTTCAAATGAAAGGTTTTGCATTTCAATTTCCTTTAACAGCTATAGCTAGCTTTTATTCATACGGATCCCCATTAGCTGCCACCAAAGTAGCAGCTACTCTTCCTGGGGTCCACAAAAAAAACATAACAATACATAATACAATACACAACACAACACAACACAACACAACACAACACAACACAACACAATAAAAACATGTACAATAAGCTTGACTCATTTGGTTTACAGTAGGAGTTATCGGCGCGACTAAACAGATGAAACAGAAGTGTAGAAATGACATGCACTTCATGTGCTACACATTTTCAGAGATTGCGAGGTAAAAAAAAGAAAACACTTTTTTTATGAGTTGAGACTAATTTCAAGGTGACTTACTGATTAAATGAAGGTTAAAGGGATATAACACTTTGAAAATGCTACAAATCTTGAACGATTGCATTCGCATTTCTTTATATCTGTACACATTATCTCTATAGTCAAGATGGAGACGTCTGATTTATCATATTCTATCCTGGTTGGTGAATTACGAACACTGCTGGCCCACTATAACTATCTGACCTGGTGGAGACCTGTGCTCCGAGGACCAATTTCTAGTTGGTTTATGACAAACTCCTTCCTCCTATTGTGAAAACAGATACAAATGAAGAAACAAGGGGTGAAGGCCAAACAACAGGGATCCCCTGTCTCACCATGTCTGCTGTCCACTCAACCACCAACCACGCCAACAATTCCAACCCAACCTGCAGCATCTATGCTAATGTTAATGATTACACCCACGATGACATTACTGTACTCCCATCTCAAGTAAGCAGAGCCGCTTTCTTTGTTGATTTGCATCCAAACCAAGACACTAAAATGTCTCAAAGCTCTTCACTGTTGCCATCAGTCAATATGATCCCTGATGATGATTGTTATCCATCACTGGCCAGATGACCAAGACATGGCGTGACCTCACCCTTTAGGGCGAGGTCTTACTAGTTATTGTGGGCTCGCTGAAAGGCAAGACTAGTATTTTATACCAAAACTTTATAGGTCAAGGTTATTCTCCTCTAAAAAATTACAGACAGTACAAAGGCAGGGCCCTTAGCCAATGAGGAGCAGCGTTCTTGGTGACATCAACACCAACAATTTCTGGTGGTTCCCTTGACATCACAACATGAACATACAATCCCTTTTATGCCCATACTTCATATGGGAATGCCCATATATGGCCAGCTTTTATTTGTTTGTCTATGATGTACTCCTTCCTCCTATTGTGTAGACACATACGAATGAAGAATCAAGGGGTGAAGACCAATCAACAGGGACCTCCTCTGTCGTCATGTCTACTGTCTACGCGACCGTCAACAAGACCAGCAAGGCCGACCCAACCTCCATCTATGCCACTTGCCAACGTTAACGATTACACCCACCAGGATCCTTCAGATTTGAATTACGCTACTGTACACTTCTCTGAGGGAAGCAGAGCCACTTTCAGTGCTGATTTGCAACCAAACCAAAATACTATGTCTCAAAGCTCTTCACTGGCGCCACCAGTCAATGTGATTCCTCATGGCGTTATTTATTCAATGGTGCAGCTGCCTAAAGATCTTACAGAAAATTCTGCTCACTGAAATTCCCATTGCTCTGTAAAGCCAGTAATTGCCATTTTTCGCCTTTATTGATCGACCACAGGGAAAGAGATTAGGGGAGATTAGGACGAGGGAAGTCCACTGGGCCTGGGATCCAAACCCGGGAATTGTTGTCAGGTATCTGAGCCTACAGTATGGTATACACCATAACAATTCAGCTATCGACACCTCCTCCTTTAGATCATTTTTAGAAGGCAGCAAACTCACACATTTCCCTAAATTCCCCCCTTAACCTGAGAATCAGAAATAAAAGTCCTAGGTTAATGTCATCCAAAATAAATGTCACACAAATATTAAATACATTTATACACGTCATCAAAATCAAAGTAATACTATGCCTTCAAAATAGCATACTTTTGCATTATAGACTGCTTGCATTATACTCTCCGAACACAGTTTGTGACAAAATGTTTTCATACAGTTTACCCCTGTGATATTTAGGTAGAGCGATGCAGTGCATGTGTTTTGTTTTGTTGCTTATTTATATTACGGTATGTTTTTACTCAAGTTTCCACTGCCAAAGTTAGTTTGAGCTTTGTTGTTTTTTGCCTGGTTCTGCCCCAGAGTCTGGTTTGAGATAAACAACACATCCTTTTCTAGCTGAAAACTTGTGGACATCATTTCTTGGTGGCTGAGTGGGAGGAGACCAAAGGACAGACAGAACTCTGGACAACCTGAACTAAACTGCATCAAAAACATTTTAAATTACTGTTTCAATGCCCTTTCCAAGACTGACCCTCTCTCTCTCTCTCTCTCTGACCCTAATTC
The DNA here is from genome assembly GCF_963921795.1 of Nannobrachium achirus. Classification (NCBI taxonomy): domain Eukaryota; kingdom Metazoa; phylum Chordata; class Actinopteri; order Myctophiformes; family Myctophidae; genus Nannobrachium; species Nannobrachium achirus. Next base: position 26,447,562 of record NC_137812.1, on the reverse strand, counting down.
AGCCTGGGAAAAGGAGTTGGAGAGGCCCTCATTGCGCACGGCGATTGGCGGTGCGCCAGATTTATTTTGTATTTTTTTGCCTTCCGGAGTCCGAACCCCAAATACTAACCAATGAGGTCTCATCGTACGTGTCACTCTCTGTCAACTCCAAAATTTGCTCCTGGTTTCTCTTTGTTTGATTTATCATTCAACTGTTTCTTATGTTCCATCCACTATGTCATTTGCTTTAATTATTTTTGTTAATAGTTTGAATTAATAAACCGTCTATTTTTGACTGATAACCTTTTGTGTGTTCTCCTTTCTATTTATTCTGGACCATGATGAGTCAGTTCATCACTGTTGGCTGGCTGGCTGACTGACAGGTGGAATGGGAAATGGCATAATACATTATAACACAATATATTGCAGTGAGATTATTCTCCTTGCACCACTGAGTCAGTGTTCCAACCTCAGCTATGTAGGTGATCTTGTCATTGTTTTCAATCAGGCCCATAACTGTCATTTCATCCGCGCACTCAATGACATTGGAGCAGTGTGTGGCGGTACAGTCATGTGTTACATGGAACATAAAGTATATACGAGGGCTCAGCATGCAGCCCTGAAGGGCTCCTGTGTCTCTGGGTCAGGGGGTCCAACATGATGTTACTCATTCTCTTGGTCCGAAAGAAAGTCCAGTATCAAGATGCATATGGTTGAATGCATGCCCAGGTCCCTGACCTTTGCATCCAGTCTGTTGGAAAAGATGGCATTAAATGTAGAACTATTAGTCCATAAAGAGTATGCATCTGTTCTTCTGGTGGTAAATGTTAAAAAGATGTTCAAAAATTGCAGATGTATCGTGCCACGCTGCAAGCTTGTACATCTGCTATTTTTGAATAGCCAACGCGAAAATCTAAAATGACATACTGTAGAACAGGGGTCTTCAACATTTTCAGTCCAAGGACCCCTTAGTTGAGAGAGAGATGAAGCAGGGACCCCCACAACCTTTTCGTAGATTCCATATAGTT
>NC_137812.1:26369055-26441555 GCF_963921795.1 Nannobrachium achirus | reverse complement strand
GCACGAATCGAACTGGGTTCGATCGAGAAAAAAACGCACGGCGGCAGCCACTCGTCGCACGGCTAATTCGGAGCTGGTGTGCATGAGGTCATAGAGAATCATTGTTTTCTTTTCAAAAAATGATATTGTCCGTTTTATCCGTGCGGTTAAACGCGCCTGTGTGCAAAGGGCTTAAGTCTTTGCCACGGACACATTTGTCAGTGTATTGATGACCCCTGAACTCAAGCTAAAACATATGAAATAATCAAGTACCGGACCTCCTGATGAGCAGTGTTGGGCAAGTTATTTTAAATGAATAATATATTCTACATGTTCTCAAAAAGTAACTTGATTACTGAATTGTACAAGTAGCTTTAGTTACGAGTTACTTTTGAATAACTTTCTTTGCTTCAGTATTTACATTGTCATGTTGCTGTGGCACAAGATTAAGATTAAGATTCCTACTATTTGTCACATCTTATCTATCTATAAATGCGAGAAGTCTCTGCGTGTCTGTCTGTCTGTCTGCGTGTATGTAATCCGCGTATCTCGAGAACCGTTCGTCCCACCGGCTTCAGATTCGGCACGCGCGTTCTCCGCCGCGGCGCGGAGTGCAGTGCCCGGCCTCGACCCGACCCGACGCGCGTTTTTTCCGAAACGGCGCAAAACGTTCGGAATCTCCTTATGCGGAGCTGATTGTTGATTGTTGACATCAGGCTGTTCCGGAGGAAATCGGCGCAAGCGCTGACTCATTGTGACATCATTTCATAAAAGGCTCTGACATCGCGTACGCAACATGAGTCAACACAAAATGCCATGGTTATGTATCTCCATATATGGGCATATGGGCAGATCTCCATATGGGCTACATATATGGGCATATGGGCACTGCTGACTCATATGGGCATAAAGGGGACACAGATATATGGGCATAAATGGACGTATCGGCACAAGGGCTGACTCATACAGAGATCTCCATATATGGGCATATGGGCAGATCTCCATATGGGCTACATATATGGGCATATGGGCAGGGCATATGGGCAATCTGACATCACTTCTGCTGACTCACGGCGCAAAACGTTCGGAGGCTGTTCCGGAGGAAATCGACCCGACGCGCGTTTTTTCCGAAACGGCGCAAAACGTTCGGAATCTCCTTATGCGGAGCTGATTGTTGACATCAGGCTGTTCCGGAGGAAATCGGCGCAAGCGCTGACTCATTGTGACATCATTTCATAAAAGGCTCTGACATCGCGTACGCAACATGAGTCAACACAAAATGCCATGGTTATGTATCTCCATATATGGGCATATGGGCAGATCTCCATATGGGCTACACAGATATATGGGCATAAATGGACGTATCGGCACAAGGGCTGACTCATACAGAGATCTCCATATATGGGCATATGGGCAGATCTCCATATGGGCTACATATATGGGCATATGGGCAGGGCATATGGGCAATCTGACATCACTTCTGCTGACTCAAAGACAAACAGTTAAACAGATGGTCTACATATATGGGCATATGGGCATTCTGACATCACTTCTGCCGACTCAAAGACAAACAGGCAAACAGATGGTCGCTGACTCATTGTGACATAAAATGGACGCAATTTCCGTATATGGGCATAAAGGGGACACAGATACAGAGATCTCCATATATGGGCATATGGGCAGATCTCCATATATGGGCAAGAACCGTTCGTCCCACGGGCACGCGCGTTCTCCATATATGGGCATAAAATGAATGCCCCCATATATGGGCATAAAATGGATTGCATAAATGGACACAGGCAAACAGATGTTCAAAACGGGTCCTATGACAACAGGTATAATGAGGTTTGCATTAAAGGGGGAACCGGCACTGTGTCTGCAACACAGTTGGAGGCACAGACAGATACTCCATATATGGGCATAAAATGGACGCAGATAGACAGATATCTCCATATATGGGCATAAAATGGACCCAGAACTATAACTGCAGTGATCTCCATATATGGACATAAAATGGACAGCGACATACAGACAGACAGATGCAGATAACTCCATATATGGGCATAAATGGACACAGGCAGACAGATGGTCAAAACGGGTCCTATGAAAACAGGTATAATGGGGTTTGCATTAAAGGGCGGGGCATTCATTCCCTATTTACATTGTTCCGAGTTGGCCAGGTCGCCGACTAGACGCTGGGCCGCCCGAAGGGCGGCCCAGCTTCTAGTATTTACAATTGATTAAGAGCCGCATCCCACTTCCAAGCCCGTTCACGCCCACTTTGCATTGACTTCAACTCAACTTCAACTCAACGGTAGGGAGAAGAACGTACTGGGTAGGGAGAAGAGCGTAAGGAATACCGCCCACAACCCTATGCCGTCCGCTCATTCGCTAGAGAGCAAGAGAGAGAGAGAGAGAGAGAGAGAGAGTCTCAGGTTACAAGAGGGAAGGGGGGGGGCTCAGCTGCACAGGGGGAGAGAGAGAGAGAGAGAAGGCAACAGGGGAGGGGGCAAGCGAGAGGGAGAGAGAGAGAGAAGGGGAGTGTATTGAATTACAACAGCAGACGTTTTTCCTACCTGTTTGCTGACAGATTATATTCCATTGGCCATTATAATATGGAACAAAATAATCCTTTAGGGTTCCATTTGGTTCCAGCCCAGCTGAATAAATCCCTAAAAAGATCCATATAAATCCTTCTCTGCCATTATAACTGTAATAGGCTGACAGTTTGAGAGAGCATCTATATATGATCACGTGGCACACGGAGTTCCTAACCGGAAGTGCGTCCGGCGGTCAAATATGTCCGACCGGAAACGTGCGCTGCGGCACAATAGTTCCGCCACAATAGTTCCCCCCCCAATTATTATTATTATTATTTTTTTTTAACTAGATGTCAGTGGCCCGAAGGGCCGCGACCCTCTAGTTACATACATTGCTTTAAGCAAGATTTGTTCTCCGCATTTGACCCATCTCTTGGAGTGGTGAGCCACAGCCATGCCGCGCTCGGGAAATCAGTAGTGGTGATCTAACCCCCCAATCCAACCCTTGATGCTGGATGCATGTCTTCAGCAACAGCATACCTTGAAATCATTTAGTTCTGTCTGGCTTTGGATGGCTCAATGTGGAAGTGTGTTCCCGGCCTTGGGAACTCACCGTGAAAAACCCTCCAGAGGGTCCGAACTGCAGACATCTATAGCAGTGGTTCCCAAACCTTCCAGGTCGAGACCCAAAAGGAGAGATCAGATGTCTGCCCGGGACCCTACAAGCACACAACGCGGCGCGAAGCTTTACAGTAAATCGGCTATTTTCACTGCTTCTTAAACATTTGTGTTCTAATTTATGGAATCTCTCTTCTCTTTTTTTTCTTTTTATTAATTAAATTACTTAGAAACATGATTATATATATTTTTTATTCATAAAAATCTTAGATATTGGGGGAATGCTTTTTTAATGTTTTGACAAAAATGTGGGAAAAGAAAATCAAGGGACCCATAAATATGTGTCCACAACCCACAAATGGGTCCAGACCCAGTGTTTGGGAACCAGTTGCGAGGCGTTGTGAGCATGCAGATCGGCTATTTTCACATTTGCTCTCTAATTTGCCTCAATTCGTCATTTTATAGGTATTAAAAAGTCCTTAAATTGTCACTTTAGAAATGTGCAGATACCCTCTATACACTTAAACTTTATGTTGGGTGTTGCACATTAAGTTAATCATCTGGGGACCCCCCAAAATAATGTGGGGACCCCCCTGGGGGTCCCGACCCACAGGTTGAGAACCACTGATCTATAGGATACTGGGACTACCTTTACATTTTTAATACGATAAAGAAAAATTATCCAGGTGCCGATCCTCGTGTTTGTAACCCTGCACTGCCTCACCTTCCATCTCTTCCTCAGGAAGGACAATTACAACTCATTAGACTCCTGTGATATTATTATACTTTGCTGGTCACCTTAACCCCTTCCCCTCCCCCCCCCCCCCCCCCCCCCCCCCCCAGATGATCAGTGATTTATGTCATTAAAGGGATGAAAATAAAAAAATAATTCCCAAAGCAACGTGTGAAACGAACTGTGTGATTAAACTAACCCTCCTCCGCCTCACTCCCACCGTTTATGTCCCTGTTTCCTAGTCTACGGTAATTCTCTCTCTCTCTGTCTCTGTCTCTGTCTCTGTCTCTCTCTCTCTCTCTCTCTCTCCAAATTATCTGAGAGCGGTAATTAGAAAGTGCAATAAGTAAAGGGCTCATTAATGCAAGGGCATAAAAACACGCGTGTAAACACACTGGCATGCATGCATGCGCGTGAACACCATCTCACTCTTCTAATGTCCTCTGATCAGTTAACGACCATCATGGGGGTTTCTGATTGGCTGAGACCACTTGAACCCTGCATGATGGGTTGGACTGGTTTCAGCCCGTTACACCAGCATTACCTAAAAAGCAACATTGATTTTAAAGTTATACTATGTAACTTTTTTTATAAAACAATTGTCCTAACTATTAAATCGCTCACGTTTTAGAACCCCCACTCCGTTAATTTCAGCCCCAAAAGCCTTTTCTTTATATGTTTTCAACATAGCTGTGACAGGGGCTGTATTTCCCGGCAAAATGATGTCATCTCCCACATGATACACTACCGGCCAATTACAGCGCAGATCATACACCCCCGGCCAATCACAGCGAGTCTTGCTGTCTCTAAAGGAAGTAGCTTCCCTCAGCAACTGTTACATTGGTGAAGGAATCTTGCCTGCTACTCCCTCAATCCTGGTCTAAAAATGACGGGAGACGACTCTACGGATGCGTATCGGCGTGGCGGAGGTGCTCGCTGCGGCCGCGGTGGTCCGCGGACCACCGGAACTCCGGACGAAAAAAGCAATACCGCTACTGACCACTAGTTGAGCAACTTACACAGTATAGCTTTAAGTAATTTCATGAATAAATAAAATAAAACATTAATAAATTCCATAAATAGAAAGTAAATGTTTAAGAAGTAGTAAAAATAAGCCGATCTACAAGCTCACAACACGGTGCGAAGTGATGTGTTGTGAGCTTGTACATGTACTATTATCACTAGTTTGGGTCCCGGCCCGGGCAAACATCTAATTTCTCTTTTGGGTCACGGGCTAAAACGTTTGGGAACCACTGCAGTAGACACACTGCCAAATGGGCAGTGGTTCTCAACCTTTTCAGGCCACGTTCGTTCAAATAATCATATTTGAACTGACAAGCACATGGAATTGAAGGAGTTGAGGCATTACATTTTGTATGACTCTGTGCCATAGATATATAATATAGCCTATATACAATATAAATTGTGAAAATAGCAGATCTACAAGCTCACAACGAGCGTGTTTTGGGCATTGGACATTTCTGTTACATTTTCTATAGTATTTCTACACTTTGTAAACTATAATAGCACCAGGCATATGACAAAAAACAGAAACAAAAATAACTTTGCGTCACTCTGCGCGGGCTAGCAAAATATTATTCATATTTTTCAAATAAAATAACCAATAATAGTTTTCAACAGATTAAATGGTACAGAGGAATGGAAACGAATATACAGTAAATGCAATTATCTGTTATAATTGCAACGATCTCAGCTAATTGAGATCAAGTGATTATGTCACAAAACTGCCCATCAGACACTGGTTGGCTGGGCAACCGAGTACTAACAGCACTGTATGTACGCTAACCCTGCTATTAGAGCTTGATGATGATGGACGTGTGGGAGAAGATGAAAGCATACATACTGTACAGGTCATCTAACCAATCAAATTAACCTATACTGTATGAAGTTCAAGCTGTGTGTCTCTATGTCCATGGTGGACATGGGTGGATTATGCCCTAATAAGGCAATGCCCAACATCAAACTGGCAATTGGTCAATAGTGTTGTCACATGTAATATGAAATCACGTTAAATGAATCCATGCTTGAGAAATAAGAGGCGGTTGAGGCTCTGGGCTTAGACATCTAAATCCTATCCTATAATACCTGCATTATGTGTGTGTGTGTGTGTGTGTGTGTGTGTGTGTGTGTGTGTGTGCGTGCGTGCGTGCGTGCGTGCGTGCGTGCGTGCGTGCGTGCGTGCGTGCGTGCGTGCGTGCGTGCGTGTGTGTGTGCTCCCTCTCTGCAGAAAATGAAATGCACGCAAGCAACACACACTGAAATCTGAAGACTTTCACATCCTCTGAAGACCTCCTAACAGCTTCAACAACTTCATTCACGTTCACACAAACAAATCAAGTTGTTGTTGTAGTGTTTGAAAATGAATGAAAGTGGATAGGAATACTGAAATAGCCTTTGTTGAAAAGGGACCTTTGCAAATGGGACAAACGCACGCACGCACGCACGCACGCACACACGCACACACACACTGCAACTTCTGCAGTGGTCCAATCTTCTGGATAATGGCTGGAATTCCATCCATTGTACTATTTCATAGAACACTGCTATATTTAATCATCAATAGCAGGATCATCATCCGTGGAATTCTCTCCCTTTGTCACCCAATAATTACTGCGACTGGCAGTTCGTTCTTCATAGAATTGAAATCCCTTTGACAGTTCCGGCAGAAAGCATGTGTGTCGCTACAGTATGTGTTGTGTGTCACTAATAATTGCTGCGACTGCGGTCAGTTCTTGTCACATAGTATCAAATTCTCTTTGAACGTAAACTTATATTTAGTAAATTGTCTCATTTTCCAAGAGATTCACATTATCTGTACGTGACAGGATGTCATTCACATACAGTAATGTAGGCTAAACTGCCTCCAATGAGCGCACAAAGTAATCACTAATACTGCCAGGTGCGTTAGTGGTTGGTGCGGGGTGATTAAATAAGAAACTGCAACTAATCTCACCTGGCAATCACAATCACTGGAAAGCACAGTCTATTTGAAGGATACAGTAAGAGTGGGCACCCAACCACCCACACATTGAGTTTGTGCAGTCTATCTCTCTCTCTCCCTTCTCTTCTGTCATGCTCATGCGCTGCAGGGGAATATCAGATTTAAAAGGAATATTTAAAATTAAAATCCAGTACTATCCAAGTACTGGTTGCCATGGCCTATAGCCTAGTTTCATCGCATGCATGACGATATTAAAACCTACCACACAGTGACCTTATCCTTTATTGCCTCTATAAATCCACAGGGACAGTCTCTCCTTAACCGTGTGGCCAAATAGACTCACTTCACTGCCTCCGTGTCCCCTTCAAACCCTCCTCTGACCCTTTCACCTGCAGACCAGTATATCTTCCCTCTGTCTTGTTCCGTCAATAGTAGAGTGGAGCATCTCATTTCAGCTCCAGGAGTTTCCAGGGAGGCTGGTATTTTCGTCCTATACTGTATGTCAATGGCTGGTTTATGAGCGTATACATTACATGTAATTTTCTTCCATGAGAGCAGCGGATCACAACAAAAAAACATCCAAATTCTACTTTTTGTTTCCTTCCAAAAATATATATTCATTTCAGCTCGTCTTTAAGATAATTGCCAGCAGACCTGGCAATGTCAAAAGGTCTATACAGGTCAGTCCCATCCCCTCTGATGATCCCTCAACCCCCAACCCACATGCACTATATTGGAGCTGGAGGTAGTGGCATCTCTGATTCTGGTCTGAAAATCTGGACGGCTGGTGGGTGCTACGATGAGTCCTAGGGCTAATTTGATAACCACCTGGTTGTGGCACAACTAGAGATGTGCCGATACCAATTCAGATACACACAACTTGTCCAGTGTGTAATTTAAATAAAAATCACACCTAGTGTGAAGTGAGCAGTGCTATTTATGAGCCAATCACAGCACGTCCTGCAAAGCTTGGGCAATGGGACCCTGGGCGTACAATAAACTTTGAGCGTTTGTGCCAAGATGTAGGCCATATCTAGGCCAAATATAGGCCACACTTCAGTATATTTAAGCCCGGACAACAATCTTTGAGCCGTTTGTGCCCAGATGTAGGCCATCTAGGCCAGATGTAGGCAACACTTCTGTTTAATTAAGCCCCGGACAAGCCCCAGACATTTTGTAACATTTTTTAACAAGATGTTGGAGCTATACTGTAGCTCCTGCTCAGCACCACTCAAAAACAAAATACACTGGTTCTCAAAGTGGGGTACAGGGACCCTCAGTGTTCCACGAGGGGGTTCCAAATGGACTCTCAGAGTTATGGGAGTCCTTGAAATTTTAATAAGTTTGAGAACCACTGATCTAGGAATAAATAAAAATGTAGTGCAGCTACAAGTTAGTAAAATAATACGGAAAACAGTGGTGCAACATCAACTGAGGCATTCAAAATACAAAATGATTGATGACTGTAAATGACTCATCATGTGATGAATTACATGGTATAGGAATGGCATAAACAGGCATACTCGACAGCGCAGCGCAGCTTTTCCGATACTGGTATTGGTATCGGAACAACTCTAGTTGCCATGATACTATAATCATCCTCTAGTCTAGATGCTAATTTGAGCACCACCTGGTTGTGGCACAAATGGCTGTGTGACACACATGGCCCCAGTCCTGTTTAATCCACAGTCTCACTCAAGCCTTTGCCAAGTTGTTTTGTGTTCATGTTCTTTGTTTGTCAAGACTTGTTTTTGACTTTTGCTCATTTGTTTTTGGACAACATTTTTGCCAAGCTCTTCTTGCACCTCTGATGTTGTTATTTAGGCAATATTACACAAGAGGGTGTGCATTATCGTGGTTATTTGCATGCCAGCCTTGCAGCAGGAACGACCCGAAGACGAGTTCCGTAGGCAGGGCTGAAGTGATTGCACAGGTGATTTCTTTGTTTGATGAGACCCGTACAGTAGCTATCACCTCCGGTAGACAGCGAGTTCAACCAATCAGATTGCTTCGTCGGAACTACCTGTTGTGAGAGTCGTCTAATCTGAGTGGTCTGCCATTGCGGGGTCAGAAATAGCGCTGGTCACGTGGTTCATTGTCACTTTACCCCTCATAGACTTCAATGCATTCTGTAAACCTCCGGTTCGCGGTTTGTCACTATAAGCCAATAGATGTGTACGTAGAAGACCTGGCCCCATGAAGTGAACGGGAGTGACGCGACTCTCCGTAAGTAGAAAGCTCTGCCTGTTGTATAATAAAACAACCAAAGAGACTCTGTTTTCGTTTTTCTTACTCCTTTCCCTGGCTGTGTCTGACATGTTGGCACCCTCTCAGTCCAATGGTGCACTTCAGCTGGAGGGAGGCCTTTTTAAATGGACTATATTACGATGTCCTCATGCCTTTGATCCCTGTGGTCACCCCTCCATTCTTCTACCATCATCCACTCCCTGTCCTTGTACTACAGAGCCGCTCATGTGCTAATGAGAAGTAAAGCAGCATAATAACATGTTTAGCTGCAAGGGAAACTATTCTGAATTGTGGCAATACATGAAGAAAAAATCTTTGTAGTAAGTTTATTTCACATTTTGCAGAATGCAGTACAAATTGTGTGTGAAAAAATATCCTCCTAAAGGGGAATTGAAGTGTTCAGTTTATTTTAATGGTAGTGATTTATGAACAAGAAAGAAAAAAAGATTAGAAAACTAGAAACCACAGATTTGTTTCACTCCAACATGGACTACTTAGGTCGAAGGTAGAACAGGACTGCACTGCTGCGATAGTGACTGTCAATGACTCAGAGAGACTTACGTTGTACATCTAGTATCAGTTCCATACCAGAACTTTAACCCACTTCAACAACGTTTGAGGGCCAAATAAATTCGAAATTGTACAGTATAGTATGGATATCGGCAGGATATCAAAAGTATTATTTGCAATCACACATTCACTCATTTTGTAATACCATGCTTATAGAATGCTTTCCCTAAAAATAAATAGAAACAAACTGAATAAAACGTTTAATTGGAAAAGGCAAAGAAAGTGTTTGCCAACTGATTGTAACCAATAATGTTGTCATTGCAGTCAATAAATCCCATTCCGATTCTGTCTCTCAGTTGCTACACTCACACACCAGCGGCAGCAGGCTATCTGGTTCCAATGAACGTCTGTCCGACTGCTCACAGGTTCTAATTCCAAAGCCAATTTAGCCTCCAATTACCTGTGTATCCAACACCATTACGTCTGCATTCCCCACCCTCCATCCATCCATTACTCTCTATCACTGCAGCATCCTGCAGCAACAGCATCTTTCTCTCTCTCACCCTAACCCTAACACACTCACTCACTCACTCACGCACGCACGCACGCACGCACGCACACACACACACACACACACACACACACACACACACACACACACACACACACACACACACACACACACACACACACACACACACACACACACACACACACACACACACACAGTTTATCAACCCAACAGATGGATATTTGGCCCGACATTCAGGTATTAATACAGCATGTGTGCATCTACAGTATCTTCATGTATCCCTTTCTTTCCAACTCTGTCTGTCTCTGTCTCTGTCTCTGTCTCTCTCTCTCTCTCTCTCTCTCTCTCTCTCTCTCTCGCAGTGAGCAGACAAGCTGACCTCCACAGAGGGTTTATGATATGATGAACGATGGCACCAATCTGTGTTATCCTCTCAGTGGCACATTGTAAATGCCCCCTGTTCCTTTAACACCTGTTTGACTTGGCTAATGACTCCTGTCCTAAAAACACACACACACACACACACACACACACACACACACACACACACACACACACACACACACACACACACACACACACACACACACACACACACACACACACACACACACACACACAGAGCTAATGAGAGGCTTCCTGCAGCTCTAGCTGTCATTGTGGTGCAGGGAGATAATGTCAATATTAACTGACCTGTCATAGCGCTAGAGTGGAGGGAGGATTCTCACAATGGGAAAGTGGCTGTCACAATGACACGTACGCACGCAGGTGCATGCACGCGCCTCCACACACACACACACACACACACACACACACACACACACACACACACACACACACACACACACACACACACACACACACACACACACACACACACACACACACACACACTCGCACACACACACACACACACACACACACACACACACACACACACACACACACACACACACACACACACACACACACACACACAGTACAGCGAGAGAGGGGCAGACTGTGTGCCAAGTGTAACTGTGGGAGACTGAAAGAATATACCATAGATCACACTCATTGCACTTGGATCTGTTCAGAGGATTGTAGCTTTTTAGATAATTGGAGTGCAAAGGGGCGTGTCATCACCAACCTATACAACTTCTCCTCCCCCTTCAACATCCTGCTTCTTTTATCTTCTTTTCTTCGCTCTTTTATTTTTGTTGTTGTGGTTTTGGTCCATAAAGCCCCACAGGTCCCCCCCTAATTCATGTCAGAGTGTACAAGGGTGTGTGTCGTTTTTATTGACCTTTTCATTGTGGACACGCTGTGTCATTCTCTCTTGTAGTAGCAGGGCCTGATGATCAATGCATTCATTCCATGACTGATTTCAACATCTGGTCAACATATAAGTAAAGGATCATTCCCACCGGGAAAGATAAAGATAAAGAAAAAGAAAAAGATAAAAAATAACACTCAATTGAAGTGGATGGTAGTGTCCACACTGGACGCTACCATCCACTCCCATACACTTCAATTGAGAAAGATATGTTTTATCTTCATCTTGCCCAGTGGGAATGACCCTTAAGAGTGTAAGACAGTTTGGACATGTGAACACTGTTTCAGCGAAATGAGACCTCAACTGCATTGACCCCAGGCCTCCCTTCAAAGACCTGTGCGCCACACACGACACACACACAGATGTGCGCGCGTATGCTCAACCTCTCTCTTCTCATCCCTCCATCCGTTTCTCTCCTTCCTCTTCCCTGATTTCCGTCTAATTACTCCTCTGCCCAGGGGTTTCCGTGGCAACTCAAGATTAAAAGGTCTGTACTGGCATGACCTCCGCTTGATACGGAAGGGTCTGCATTGTTGTCGACTTCTCACACACACACACACACACACACACACACACACACACACACACACACACACACACACACACACACACACACACACACACACACACCAGAGAACAGTGTATATCAGGGGTCTTCAACAGGGGTCCGGGGAACCCTAGGGGGTCCTCAGTTGCTAAAGGGGGTCCTCCGAATCTTCCAATCCTTTTTATATTAACAACTTGAACCCTTGTGTCCATATTCTGAGAACTGTAGCCAAAAATAGTGGATCTACAAGCTCACAACGCCTTGTGAGCTTGTAGATCCGCTATTTTTTATTATTTCGGCAAATAGTTTTGGTGTAGAGGGGGAAAGGAGCAGACTAAGTATAGAGTGAAAGGTCAGGTTTATTAAGTAGAGACGGTTCAAGTGGTTAAATATCTGAAAACACAAATTGACACAAATCCAAAATACACTGACGATTGTGCTGTCAAACAATGAAACGATATGGAATCTATGAAAAGGTTGTGGGGGTCCCTAGCTTCATCTCTCTCTTAATTAAGGGGTCCTTGGCCTGAAAACGTTGAAGACCCCTGGCATATGTAAAACACTGCAGCATCATGGTGGGACATCAGGAAGGATGAAGAACAAAGGCTCAGAGACATGTGCTTACTTGTTGCTGTGTCCGTGGAGCAGCAGGGTGAAGAATAACCATCACGCCGAACCAGGACCATGACCAGCAGGACCAACCACTCTCTAGAAGGGTGCTTCTCAACCTTTTCAGGCCGCGTCCCCCAAAATAATCATATTTTAACTGGGGACCCCCGCACCCTGAGGAGCACTAAGAGTTGAGGCATTACATTTATGTATAACACAGTTCTATTGTGAACATAGCAGATCTACATGCTCACAACGTGAGAATGTAGATCAGCTATTTTCAAAATGTTTGCCTCTAGTGTTTGACAATTTGGCCAATGTTTAATTTGTCATTTTAGATGTATTAAAAAAGTCCTTAAATTGTCACTTTAGAAAAGTGTAGATACCCAGCCTCTATACACTTTAACTTTATGTTGGTTTGTTTACTGTTGAGTGAGAAAACAACATTGCACATTAAGTTAATCATCTGGGGACACCAAAAAATAATTTGGGAACCCGCAGGTAGAGAACCACTGCTCTAGAAGGGACGCTCAGGGCTACAGGGGAGAGAGGCGAACACAGACACAAAACACAAAAAGAAAATCCAATTATCCGATAGAGCACCCTCGCTGCACACAGTGCACCAGGGCCATGGGGGTCCCGTGTGTAGAGAATGCCACCTCCCCACACACCCCTCCTCCTTCTGATTAGTACGAAGACTTGCTCCAAATTGACTGACTGCGAGGGACGGACAAGCACCGATTAGGTTTTCCAATTGGGTCCCTGACACCGCTCCTATAGGCTCTGCACCCGCGCCCAACTGGCACATCAAACTGATTAAAACACTGAGGATGACATTTTTAAGGGGTTTCTGTTCCATTGATCACAGGTGAGGTGAGTAAAACAATGGACTGTTCCCATTGATGTGATTGTGGTTAAGAGGGGGTTGACTCCAGCACCTCAGTGGAGAGGATCTTTATTTCTTTACTTTACTTTATTTGTTTATTTAGACGGGACAATGCATATTAATGAACACTACATGAAAGCAATGTAAATAAGCCGGAATTAGCAAGAATGCTAAATTTCATCCGTAGTCCCCACATGAAGACAAAACAATACATACCAACAAACAGTAACCCTACATTAGGAGAGGGCGCCTAAGAACATACATACAAATACTATTTTTCCTCAACCAAGAGAAAACAACAAAAACAACACATATTACTAACACTAACAGTACCCTACATTAGGAAAGAAAAGTTTAAAAATATACGTACATGACATGGGCTGTACTCTTAAAACTATACATGGTCACAGGTTTGATTGTCAACTAACCATTTTTTTAGATTGAACTTGAAGGATGGAAATGACAAACAGTCTCTTATTGTTAGAGGTAGGTCATTCCAGATTGAACATCCCTGCACTGAAAGGGTGTTTTTTCCAAAAGCGGTTACCCGGTACGGTACTTCGCAATCCCCTCTAGTGATTGCTCTAGTATTGAGTCCTCTATCGGGCTTCCTTTTTATGAATTCCTTTAGGGGAGGTGGGCATAGACCATTTAGGGTCTTATATATGATACTGACCTGTTTAAATACCTTAAAATTAGCGAAACTCAAAAAACGGTACCTCTGAAGAATATTACAATGGTGATATGAGCGGGGTTTCCTATCGAATACCTTAAGCGCACTCTTATATAGCTGTTCAATGGGTTTGAGAATCGTTATACCTGTGCAAGACCAGTTTGTGAAACAGTACTCAATGTGTGATTGGATCATGCATTGGAGATAAGATTTAGCAGCACTAACTGCCAAACAAGGTCTGATTTGTTTAAAGTTCTGAAGGTTGAACTTGATTGTGTTTGTAACCTTTTTTACATGTTTTTTAAAGGTTAGGGTTGAGTCTAACATGACCCCGAGGTACTTGAACTCTGGCACAAGTTCAAGTTCCTCTCCACCCAGAAACACATTTGATGACTCCATCACAACTGGTCTTTTGGAAAAAGCCATGCAGACCGTCTTTTTTGCATTCAGGAGCAGGCATGAGTCTGTAAGCCAGTCCTGAACGCTGGTCAGAACAGAAGTTAAAACCGTTGACACCTCTGCATAGCTCTTTCCATGAGTCAGTATAACCGCATCATCTGCGTACATCTGGATATGTACATCTTTACATACATCAGGTAGGTCGTTTATGAACAGAGAAAACAGAATTGGTCCTACTATTGATCCCTGGGGGACACCAACCGAGCAAGTGTGATAAGGAGACTTGATGCCATTTATGCTTACACACTGTTCTCTATTTGATAGGTATGATGTAAACCATTTGATGGCCTCTGGGGACAAGTTGAAATGTGTTAGTTTGGACAAGAGGACCTGATGGCTGACAGAGTCAAATGCTTTCTTGAAATCTAAAAATACTGCCATTGCGCATGGGGCCTTGTTCAAAGCACACTTTAGCTTTTCAATTTCTATTTGGCCAGTTGTGTGTTACCCAACGCATATCCATGTTGTTTCACTTAATTTAATTTCTTAGCAGCTAATGACTAAAATGCATCAGAAATAGCCTCTGAGATATAGGTTTAATGTCATCAGGGATCAGTGGTGTACAGTACTACTTCTACTGTACTTACAACTTATTTTAACTTAAAAGAAAGGACAAAGTTGTCCTTTAAGCACTTTAGCCCTATTGTATACTATAGGCTATTTGAAAATAGCCAATCTACAAGCTCACAGCGTGTCACATCGCCATGGGTTGCAGCTTTTCAAACATTCTGTAGCCTACACTTTCACTTTTGGTACTTTAAGTACACTAGCCCTTACCCGTTCAAAGATATGAGCTCAAAAATGATGTGCAGTGTGTGGGTTATGGGATGTGCACTGTGCATATGAGGTATGGAAAGTAACTTTAACTGGTGCTTGCATGATAATATGTAGGAGCATCAATGTAAGAAATACCCGTTTCGTTTAATGGCTACCCCCCCCCCCCCCCCCCCCCCCCCCAAGCCCGCCCGCCCACCCGCCTGCCTGCCTGCCTGCCTGCCTGCACGCACACACACACACACACACACACACACACACACACACACACACACACACACACACACACACACACACACACACACACACACACACACACACACACACACACACACACACACACACACACACAGAGAGCTGGTTAAACATGTTGCCTCATGCTAGATGCAGAATAGATGTGCCTCATGCTAGATGCAGAATAGATAGTAGATACACCATAAAAATGCTAATATACAGTATATGATTTGTGAAAGTGAGAAACGGGCTTCACAGTTATGTTAGGTGTGTTCATATGCTAATGGTGATGCGATTTCAGATCAATTGCTCCAGCCACTGAGGAGAAATGCTGTTTCAGACAGACAGACAGACAGACAGACACTCACTCAGACATTCGCAAAATTATAGTATAGATATCGATGCCAACACTTTCATACTTTTACTCATGTAGCCTACATTTTGAATTCCGGACTTTTACTTGTAACGGAGTATTTCTACATTGCAGTATTGATACTTTTACTTAAACTAGCCCTTACCCGTTCAAAGATATGAGCTCCAAAATGATGTGCAGTGTGTGGGTTATGGGATGTGCACTGTGCATACAGTATATGGGGGATGGAAAGTAACTTTAACTGGTGCTTGCATGATAATATGTAGGAGCATCAATGTAAGAAATACCCGTTTCGTTTAATGGCTACCACCCCCCCCAGCCCACCCACCCACCCGCCTGCGCACACACCCGCCTGCCTGCACACACACACACACACACACACACACACACACACACACACACACACACACACACACACACACACACACACACACACACACACACACACACACACAGAGAGAGCTGGTTAAACATGTTGCCTCATGCTAGATGCAGAATAGATGTGCCTCATGCTAGATGCAGAATAGATAGTAGATACACCATAAAAATGCTAATATACAGCATATGATTTGTGAAAGTGACAAACGGCCTTCACAGTTATGTCAGGTGTGTTCATATGCTAATGGTGATGCGATTTCAGATCAATTGCTCCAGCCACTGAGGAGAAACGCTGTTTCAGACAGACAGACACTCACTCACTCACTCACTCACTCACTCACTCAGACATTCGCAAAATTATAGTATAGATGTGTGTACTTTTTCCACTACTGTAAGTCGAGATGGCTTAAAAGGTTGGATCACTCTTATGATTAAACTCTATACCACTAGATGGCAGAAGATACCATGACACATCAGCACCAGGAAATGAAACTTCCAAACTGTCGCCTACACATTGGTTGGAGTTAAACATCTGGTCAAAGAGTCAACTAAGAATATTGGTTCACAGGGCAGAAGCAGGGCTTATTTCTCATTAAGAATAAGTGCTCTCTCTCTCTCTCTCTCTGTGTGTGTGTGTGTGTGTGTGTGTGTGTGTGTGTGTGTGTGTGTGTGTGTGTGTGTGTGTGTGTGTGTGTGTGTGTGTGCGTGCGTGCGTGCGTGCGTGCGTGCGTGCGTGCGTGCGTGCGTGCGTGCGTATGCGTGTGTGGTGTGTGTATTTACCAGTGAGGCATTGAGGGGATGCTTGACCTTCAGGGGCCAAGTTTAGAATAATGTGTATTTTTATTGGATTGTCCTTTTTTTGAGCGGTGGTCACAACGCTCCTATACGTGGCCGTGTGTGTGGGTCTGTCTGTCTCCGTGTCTGTCTGTCTGTCTGTAGCCTGCAGTAACCTTTTCTGACCACACATGTTAAGGGAGGGGCGCTGTTGCACACACGCACACACACACACACACACACACACACACACACACACACACACACACACACACACACACACACACCACCGCTCAGTTCACACGAGTGTGATTTTTTATAAATCTTTTTACAAATACGAATTCAGGGCCCATTAAATTAGATCAACACAAAACCGTCGAACAGAAATGAACTGCACAGCATGACTGACTTAATAAAATAAGACATGAGGGGAAGGGGAACATAGTGGGTGATTCGACCACTCTAAACACAAAGGGGAATACTGTAGGCCTACACTAAGACATAACTTCCAGACAGGCAACAATAACGAGAACAAAACTGTTAAAACAGAATACAACTGAAATATTAGAGACATTTTGTTCAAACTCCAAATAGCAAAATAAAACTAGAAAGATGCAATTGGAAATTGCGAGTGTGGTTGCTGACGGTTGCTGACTATATTCTACAGTAAGCCAACTGTCATGTGAAGCTCAACCTCAGAACTCGTATCTCAAAGATAACAGAATCAAACTTCAATGCAAAGAAAAATGAAATTCTGGGAAATTGCTAGTGTGGTTGCAGTGATGCGAGTCACGCAACTTCAATGCAAACTAGAAATACTCTTCCTACGAAACAGTGTGGGCTCGCATGGAACACCATGTATGGGCACAAAGATCTACCCAACAAGCACTCCAACATATAGGCCTATATGGGCATAAAAATCTGCCCAACAGGCACTCCAACATTACTTCTGAGACTCCTAGATTTTATATACTTTAGCATATAAAGATTTGGGAGAATATACCACAAGATTTCATGTGGGTGTTTATATCAGGTTGCACTTGTTGGTGGTTATGTCACCAAGCACGCTGCTCCCTCATTGGCAAAATGTACGTGTGAACACTCAAGCACTGAGATCGGTTGATGTCTGTATTTATGTGGGTGCCAACTTGGGCCTGCTTATTTATATCAGGTCGGTGGTGACATCACCAACAAAGGTGCTCTGTCATTGGCCAATGACAGTGACCCTGTGCATCAAAAAGTGGGGGGAAAGTGAAAGAAGACTAAACGATTGCCTCAAAAGCGCTGAAATTGAGAAGCAGAGGCTGCTGAAGGCTCCCAGAGGCTCCCTAAACCTGTAGCTGACCCCTTACCTGACCTCAGTCGCTCTATCGACCTGCTCCTGGGAGAGAATCATATATCTACACCGTAACTATCTGTCTGTCTGTCTCTCTGTGTCCGGGACCATTACTCCTCCAGCATCCAATGCAGCCTAACGGCTTCAACTTGATGTGTGTGTCCTCATATGACCCGGGGGTGTCTCTCGCTCCTAGCAGCACCTCTGTTTCTATCTATTGAATAATAGACGCTTTGGACTTAAATAGTGGTGCTACTGGTGTCCAGATGATTTCTTCTGGTCCTCTCGCCTCTTTGACAGTATTTCACTACTATTGTAATACGACATCGCCACACCATACATGTATATAGTGATGTCATAATGGCCATCCTACACTGTGACATGGTAACATCTCTCTGAAGGTGCAGATACGTGTCGGCAGAGCGAGGCAATTTTCATACTGCTTTTCATTCATTTGTTTATGACTGTGGAACTGATAGCAGCAGAGAAGCAGGCGAAGAAGCGTCAACATGTTTAAATCATCTCATCGTCATGCAAATTGGAAGCAAATTTTGCTTGCCGGCGGCCAGTCGGATTGTTAAACGTGACGGGACATCAACCAAGTAGCAACCATTTCATCAGTGAAATGGTAGACACACAACACCACTTGAGATTGAAAGAAATTAGACAAAACGTATCATTGAAAATATTTCACAGATGGATGGACATTAATGCTGTGCTGGTATGAAATAATATTACCAATTATGCTGCCCATCCATGTTGTATGACTATTGTAATCCTAGGGCGGCCATATTTTGGGTCAAACACAGGTGTTTCAATTGTTTGATTGGCTTAGAACTAATGCCATACTCCAATCAGAACACCTGTGTAAGGCTGTGTTGACCGAAGAAATGGCCGCTCTAGAACTACATATTGGCACACTCTATACGCCCATGTATGGAAATCTCTGTATCTGCCAGTCCTTGTACCTTTTATGCCCATACATGGGGATCGCCGATGTCATCAGTATATGCCCATGACATGCACCCCTTTTGTGCTCATATACAGTATGGAGCTGACTGATTTCTTTGCTCCTGATGCTGAATATAAGCTGATTAGCCTATACAGTATGTAAATTGCCTACTGGGTGGGTGGGTAGGTCGGTCGATGAACCACCGTGGCCCCCATCAACACTGATGCCAGACATTGCGGCCATCAAATGCACATACAGTATATATGGATTCAGATTCACATATGAGGTCAAATGCACATAATATGGAGGACAGCATGTCAGGGCAACAAAAACAGACAGACAGACAGACGGACCCACAGAAGGAGATGAAAGAGATGGACTGAATGATCAAATGGAAGGGGAGGAGTAAACAGAATAGAGGACAGAGCTGGTGCTGCAGAGAGATCTATCTGTCCCAAGGTGACTGATGTAATCGGAGCAATAATCTGTAAAGGTTCTGCTTCAAACCAAACTCTTTTTCTTTTATCTTCCTCACAATAGTACACTTGAAAAAGGAAGTTGAGACTGCTGGACCTTCAACATTTTGCAGAAAGAGCGAATACACTTCCCGGCACCGATTTGCCTCACACTCACTCACACACACTCACACTTGACCTGGGAGCTGTCCAAAACAACCACAGTCTGATACTGTGTTGTTCATCGCCTTGCTCTATGGCACTTCAAAGAGTGTTGTTCATGCACATCAGGTGAACACACACACATGCACTACATTCTGGCGGCTGTGGCCAATGATCCGTGGATCGGCGGTTCACATCCCGGCTACTCCTGTCTACATGTCGAAGTGTCCTTGGGCAAGACACTGAACCCTGCGTTGCCTCCAATGGTGTTAGCTTGTCAGTTGCCACCATTGGTGTATGAATGTGGGAAGTGAGGACGCTGGCGTTGATTGTTCGCCGCTTCACCTCCCAATGTATGAATGAATGGACCATTGTAAAGCGCTTTGAGTTCGCAACTTGCTTAGAAAAGCGCTATAAAAATGCAATCCATTATTCTGACAAAAGGACTAAGAGACTGAGGAGGCGACTCCCTCACGGCACTCATGGTGGTGTTGTTCCTGGGTCCTACATGTCACCGTGGCGTTACGTGGTAGCTTTCTGTAGAACACCAACGCACCGTTAACACGAGCCACACGCATTGTGGCAATAAAATGTGTGTTAGCTATCGACTTTCAGATCACTGTCATCAATGTGACCCACTTATGTTTAGTGGAAAAAAAACAATGGGGCATAATTAGATACTTGATCTCACTGTAATGTCACGGTGCAACTTCCTTCCTCTCCTCTCTCCTCTCCACAGCCTGCTGCTGCCTTCAGTGGCCTTGAAGGAACACGGTGGGTACTGGGGAGGCTTGAATATTAATGTGCAATGTTCATAATTGCACTGCTACCATCACCACTTCATCTGCATTTGTCCTCTGAACAAGGTGAACGTATTACTAAACAAATGACAACCGCAAACATACATCGGTATAATGTGGAAGATGTTATTTTCCAGAGCAACTTACAGTAGAATCAACCATCAGCCCCCCTTATGTTAACTACACTGCTGCAGCAGCTTAATGCTCATTTCATTTTCTGCACGCTAATAGATAACAATACATAGACAACAAAGTAAATTCTCCTTTGTGTCACAAGCAATTTGCTCCAATTACAACACTAAGAGTGTATTTTTTGCGTGCTTAGTTATAATTTGTATTAAGATATCATACTTTACACACACCGACAGCACAATGCTGTCTTTCCCAAAACACAAGGTTTAAAAAGGATTTTAAACACTTTTGGTATTGTTTTCAGCCTTTTGCATTCGACCATTGCTTGACTCAATATTTAGATAGGCTACATCATTTTTAATCAGAAATGCCCCACGTCAATTCAACTTCAAACTGTTAACCACATGTTAGACTCATTGAGAACAAACGTCCCTGGTTCTAGCGCTCCTTCTAACGCATAAAGGGATGGAGATCTTTCCGTTATTTCATCATGTTAACATTTCCGGTACTGTAATGTTGCATCAAATCCATGCATGAAATCCATCAAATTCGTGCGTGAAATAACAAATTGAAAAGTGACGGTCCCCTCATGCATTAGAAGGACTACTGTACTGTATGATTCACCAGAATCAGGCGTGTGTCTTTTCAATGGGTCTAACATGCATGGTTAATGGGGAGTTTGAAGTTCTATGAGCTTAGCTACTGTAGGAGGTGTGTGTGTGTGTGTGTGCGTGTGTGTGTGTGTGTGTGTGTGTGTGTGTGCGTGCGTGCGTGCGTGCGTGCGTGCGTGCGTGCGTGCGTGCGTGCGTGCGTGCGTGTGTATATGACCAGATTCCTGGGTTTGACACTGCAACAAGCTCCACACAGTGCTTCTAAACAGGCTCAGCGCAGCATCCAAACAATAAGGACATCATGCCAACGCTGCCACTCTGCCTGCGGGCGGAGGATGTTTGGATTTCCGTGTGTCTTCGGCATCTTAAACAAGCTCCCCCATACAGCACCCCTACTGTGGTGCACAAACTAAAGCATCCCCCTCTCCATATACTCCCACCACCACCTGATGTGGTGAGAGCGAGGATGGAAGGGTGGGCATAGAGGAATGGAACTGTGGAGTGAGGGATAGAAAGGATGGTTGAGGTTTGAAAGGAAGCGGAGAGGGTTAAGGGAGAAGGGGGCGGCATTTGATGATTGAAAGAAAGAAAGCACAACTCTTGACAGCTTTTGGGTAGTGGGAATGATGGGGGGCGCATGGATGATAGATGAAAATGAATTAATGTAATGGTTTAAGGGAGAAACAAGGTATTTTTTTTCCCAATTTAGTCTTTATGCCAATTGATATCTCCCCACAAACGTTTTCTGTGTGTTGTCACTGCCGTTGTATCCTGCTGGCTAGAATGATGGGAGTCTTTCCAGGAGAGAAGTGGAGAGAGAGAGAGAGAGAGAGAGAGAGAGAGAGAGAGAGACAATTACAAAGACAGAGAGAGCGGATCTCACTGTGTGTGTGTGTGTGTGTGTGTGTGTGTGTGTGTGTGTGTGTGCATGCGCGCGCACATGTGTCTGATATATATGATATGTGTCTGATATATATCCTCCTCTCTCTCACACGTTAACAATGCAGAAATACACAAGGACACAAACATTACAGGTGCAGTCAGGTTCCATTCAAGCTTATAGCCTATGGCACATGTCTTCACAATACAAGAAACAAGAATGTCATTCAGCAACCCATTCTCACCCCCTCTGCTTCACCCGTCCGACGCGTTCCCAACTCACTTTCTGCTTCACCCGTGGGACGCTTTGGGAACACCTACTGCGTCTACGGTCGGACGCGAACGGAGAGTTTTAGGAGGAGAACGGAGAGTCTTAGTACGCATGCGCCGACATGTGTATACTGGAATATTTTACGATGACGGCCGTCACAGGGAATCGAAACCCGGTCCCTGGATTTGCGTAACCATGCTCTACCGATTGAGCTAACCAGACGACTGGGAAATGCCCTTTTTTTGTGCTTTTATCTTTGACAACGTGGATGATAACGTAGTCCCTTCTTTGAGCCGTATTCGGACGCGGAAGCAGTCCCCTGGTCAAAATTTACTATTCTGTCCATAACGGCACATAATTCGGTAACGCCGCTGAGTCGGCTCATGCGCCGTTCACACCGTTCGCCGCGGCCACTCGGTCGCTACCGCTCCCTCGGCGGCGGCTCTCGGCGTTCATCAACGCCTGAGACGGCGCGGCTCTGTCATTTATAGTGTGGCGTGAGCGGTAGCGACGGGTGGCTGGTAAACCATTAAACCCTTCAAAGCGGTATCGAATCCCGCTTCGGGAACTACTTTTTTTTTCTTTCTTCTTAGACCACCCAATGCGTCCAACCCGTGAAACAGTAGGCAATCCCAAAGCGTCTATCGTCCGACGCAGTACAGTACTTGACAACGCGTCGGTTGTATGACGCTTTAGGGGTGAGAATGTGTTGCATTCAGCAGCGTCTCCAGCAGGGACGTGCAGAGAAAGTTAGAGAGGCAGGGGCTGATATTCCCTGAATGGGCACACTCTTTAGCTCAGTGGTTCTCAACCTTTTCAGGCCGCGACCCCCAAAATAATGATATTTTAACTGGGGACCCCTACACCCTGATGAGAACTAAGAGTTGAGGCATTACATTTTGTATATCACGGTTCTATTGTGAAAATAGCAGATCTACATGCTCACAACGCACTTTGGCACTCGCCATTGCATCATGTAGATCTGCTATTTTGACAAATTGGCCAATGTTTAATTTGTCTTTTCAGAGGTATTAAAAACTCTGAATTGTCACTTCAGAAATGTGCTATACACTTAAACTTTATATTGGTTTGTTTACTGTTGAGTGAGAAAACAGTGTTGCACATTAAGCCAATCATCTGGGGACCCCCCAAAATAATTTGGGGACCTCTCTGGGGGTCCCGACCCACAGGTTGAGAACCACTGCTTTAGCTAATGAAGATGCACTGTATGCAACATGGATTTCTACATAGAGGACAAATTCTTTCAGCGCTAAATGCCAGCGCTCAAGTTCAGGAGAGTTCAGAAAAAGGCAATTCTCCTGAATGCTGCCTTCGGTACAACATGGAAAGGAAAGGAGGGCATTTGCGTTTCTTTCACCATAGTAAATTCTGCATTTGTGGTCTGGAGAGGGCAGTTTTTTTACAGATGGGTAAAAGGGCAGGGGCTCAAGCCCCCTTTGGTGCCTACTGTATGTGTGCACGTGTGTGGTCTCCACCATGTATGGTGGCCGAGAGTCCGTATCAACAGGGACAGTACAACACTTCGCCAGTCCTTCTGTCTCGCCTCTGGACATACCAAGCCGTCAAAACCGCCCAACAACTCTGTGGGCACACGTCCCAGGCTGGACCAACAGGGAAAGCAAAGTTTCCACTCTCGCACAGAGAGTGCTGTGCTGAGCCTGTTTAGAAGCACTGTGTGGAGCTCATTGCAGTGTCAAACCCAGGAATTTGGTCATATTCACGCTCACGCGCACACGCACACGCACACGCACACACACACACACACACACACACACACACACACACACACACACACACACACACACACACACACACACACACACACACACCCCTCCTACAGTAGGCTACAAGCTCATAGAACTTCAAACTCCACGTTAACCCAGAGACAAAACCTGTTGTCCCCTTTGTTTAAATCACAGCCAAAAATGGCTCTATAAGTCTCCTCATTACATGCTTCGGTTAATGCGTTTTTACAGCAACCTGCATACACAGCAACTTTTTTATGTGATAATTACCGGTACTTCAATTTGATGCCTTCACACGCTCCCTGATTCGACAACAAACAACGTCCCTGTACTCTAGTACTCTAATGTAACATCCAGATCATATTCAGATCATCTGCACAATCATTATTTTGGCCTGTAGTGGCAGCTATAGTGTGTGCCAATGGTGACGCAATTGTAGTCCTAGAACGGCCATATTTTGGGTCAAACACAGGTGTTTCAATTGTTTGATTGGCATAGAACTAATGATCAACTCCAATCAGAACACCTGTGTTTGACACAAAATGACACAAAATATGTCCACTCTAGGACTACAATTGGCACACCCTATCCACCTGTTTCCACGAGAATTTACTGTAGCATTATCTGCGGGACACTTCCGGTTAACAGCAGACATACAAGCTCACGTCGCATAGCAGATGCAACCTTGTAGATCACACTCGGCTGCGGCGCCGGAAGCTGCCACACACCTTCTGCGCAATGCACGATGGGACGTTGGAAAGTTGTGGATACAGTACATCTCAACTCCTGCATCCTGATTCTGTGCCTGATCTCTATTGGTTCAGTTTGCCTCAACTGAGTCCATGATAGACACCAGGTGGTGCTCAAGCACCTTGCCCCTTTGGCCTCTGACTAGAGAGGTGCTTTTCTTTTTTCTTTTTTTTTGCTAATTTATTTATTTATTTTTGCATTATTCATTTGGTCCATGGCATCAATTCTCAATTAAAACTAAGCATGTACAAATGCATTTGTAATAAAATTCTGCAAAGACCACACAGGCCCTTGTCCTTCCCGCTTCCACTCGACAATAAGTTAGACACAAACATCCACTAGGTAACGGCATCGGCATCCATGTAGATGGAGCGCCCCCTGTTGATGGAGCAGCATCAGCATCTCTCTCTCCCTGACCTGCATGCCATCTTTGTTTAAAGCGGGCGTCATCATTATGTCCCCGGGTCTAAAGTAATTGCAGTATTACAAATATTATCTACGGCTGGGTCATAATAACAATGTGATAGAAATGTAAAAGAAATGAGAGAGAGAGAGAGAGAGAGAGAGAGAGAGAGAGAGAGAGAGAGAGAGAGAGAGAGAGAGAGAGAGAGAGACGGGAAAGTTACAGAGGAATGCTTTTAGAGCCATCAGCCATGCATAATATAGAGTTGTGTCCTAGTTGAATTAAGTGAGATACATTGCCCACACTGTTTTGAGAGTGACACTGCATGGATCCACAAGGATGCGGAATTGGATTTTTGGTTCCCCCCGTATGTATGCCGTAGCGTTTATGATTATTCATTGTGTGAATGTTCAACGTTAACCAGCAAACTACTAATACATGCATCAATGACAGAAGGAACACAGGTCTGTGATGACCAAGAAAGAAAGAGACACAGAGAACGTGGACGTGTGGGTGCTATAACGACGCTGAACAGAGTTAGGCCTGCAATTAGACTGATCCATGATGAAAGCTAAGATAACACTTAGTCTTAAAACGCAGAGGCAAATTAAAATGCCTCGAAGCTATGCGAAGAGGGGCGATTCATCAGATAACTTTCATTCGATGGGTTTTAATCTGGCCTGTGACAAGATCTGTAGTCCTTATCGTTCCTAATGGTTTTCTGTCATACTTTGACCGATATGACCATGAAATTGATATTAAAAATAATTTAATGTTATACTTAAAAAGGTCCTAAAAGTTATTACAATTAATTATGTGAACACAGGGTGATTGGATCCCTTGGAATTGCATGCATTTTTTTTTCTTTTACTCTTTTGAACATGTTTTAATATTTACAATAGCTCATCTACAAGCTCACAACGTTTCGATGTAGATCTGCCATTTGAAGTATTTTAAAATGTTTTTCATAATAGTAAAAAAGGCAAAGAAGTTAAGGGATAAAGGGTAAGGCATGGACGAAAATATCCACGGAGAATGTGAGAGTGTGAAGCTCTACAACAATCAGTGTGAAGTGCAAAGCGTGGGCCAGTTTACTCACCAGAGCCCCTGAAGATTCTGGAGCGCCAGATTCTGAATGTAGCTTGTTACCGTCTTACAAACAGAAAGAGTGGCATGGGCAGACATTGAAAATGATGTTTTATTTCAATGTTATCTGTTCTGATCGACTTCTATTTTGCTCAGACAGTCATTTTATCTATGTTCTGAAAAGTCACGCTTTGTTCTTGCCTTTTAGTAGGCATTTGATCTAATCTGATGTCCTGCATTAAGCTTTAGGAATTATATTTCACTTTCCTATTTCATACTGTAGGTACATTTAAAGCCCCTTTTGGTTTGCAGTGTTGCGGTAGTGTGTTTTTGTAAGCTGTCCAAGGGGCGAAGTGGACATATAGCATGCATTGACGCAGTTACAAAGGTTACTATATCAAACAAATACAAGACATAGGAAAAATGGATACAAAATTGAGTAAGGTCTATATACAAAATAACTTGCGTTGAGGATGGCTGCAATTTTGGAGAACTAATGCATTGTGCACATGCATCTGTTTGTATAATATATTGTGTATTCTTTTGTTGTGATGCATGTATTGAGTTTACTTTATATAAAATGTGCTACAGCCTGTAAGCACATCTGACTTGACTAGAGAAAGAGACAGAGGGAGGACATTCACAGGGGCTGAAAAACTAAACGGGAAAGAAAGCTAAGAGGAAGAGTATTCTCACATGATCCTGCTCTTGTATTTGGTGAGTAATAGCCTTATGTCTGCTAATTGTACCAACTGTTGTGTTCTGGATATCAGTATGTAATAGTGATTGCTTATTACCCTGCCCACAGCTATACGTGGCCGGGAATTCAGTCCTTTTGTTAGCAAGATAACTTCAGAACAGATTGACAAATTGTGATTGTATTTCAGTAGGCCTCCTTAAATAGATAATTAACTTTTCGGTAAAAAGGGTCAACGGTCAAATTATATTTCAAACTCAAAATTGAGAGCAGATGGGTGGTTTGGTTTCTCATGAAAGTTTGCGGGAATGATCATTGGTAGGTGGAGAAGTACTGTATAGCATTCAATATATAGGCTACTGCATGACTGTTTTATAAATACCAAATCAATCAACATGCATTTACAATAATCTAAATACTGCTAGTCATTAATTGCTTTCATCCCCCCGAACCCTCCAAACGGGAGTCCCTCAGGGATCCATACTTGGCCCTCTGCTTTTCTCCCTGTACACCGAATCCCTTGGTGCTGTAATCTCTGCTCACAATCTATCCTATCACTGCTATGCTGATGACACTCAACTGTTTTTGTCCTTCCCCCCTTCTGCCACCCAGGTGGAAGTCTTGCTGCATGTCTGGCCGACATCTCACAGTGGATGTCAGCCCACCACCTCAAGCTGAACCCGGACAAGACGGAGCTACTCTTCTTCCCAGCTAAGTCTTGCCCTATGCAAGATCTCACTATTTCCATAGATAATGCATTGGTGACTTTAGTTCCTACTGCTAGAAACCTTGGTGTGGTCCTGGACAGCCAGCTATCATTCAAGGCACACATTGCGTCACCCGGTCCGGTTCACACTCTATAACATCCGTAAAATCAGACCCTTCCTCACCCAGGAGGCAGCCCAGCTCCTCATTCAGACATCTGTCGTATCAAAACTTGACTATTGTAACTTTTGTGACTCCCTGTTGCACTTAGAACAACGGACTCACTCGCTAGCCTTCGCCGTGGACTGAAGACTCACCTTTTCAGACTCCACCTAAACCCTTAGCACTACAGAACAATCAGTGAGCATTTGTTTTTTAGGATTTTAGAACTTTGATTATATATATATATATTTGTTTTTTCTTTTTTCTAGATAGATATCCATTTGCATTTGTTATATTGCTGTTGATGTACCGATATATTATCTTGTTTATTATTGTGATGTTTTTATCTGCTTATTGTAAGTCGCTTTGGATTAAAAGCGTCTGCTAAATGCCTAAACTGTAAACTGTAAACTGTAAACTTCCCACAGGGCCTCACATATCTGCTTTTGTGTACCTCAATGCATCAGTACACTCTTTTAATTCAATGGTTCACATGAATGGCATACACGTGTGCGTGTCTGTGTGCGCGCATGTGAATGCGAGTGTGGGTGTGCAAGAGCAAACACACTGATAGAGATGTGTGAGATGAGATAGAGACAGTGGGTTTATTGATATGGAAATTATTACATGCCCAGAGGAATAACAATTAGCCTCTCTCTGTCTCTGTATCTCTGTTTCTCTCTCTCTCTCTCTCTCTCTCTCTCTCTCTCTCTCTCTCTCTCTCTCTCTCTCTCTCTCTCTCTCTCTCTCGTTTAATTGTAAATACCATATACACATGGCATGGGCAATCTTTGCATCAATTATGCTTTTACTCATGCTCTGTAATGTATTTATTTGTTAACATAAAACAACTCATAACGTGTGTGTGTGTGTGTGTGTGTGTGTGTGTGTGTGTGTGTGTGTGTGTGTGTGTGTGTGTGTGTGTCTTTTCACTTACTATTATGTGAATCCAGTTGTGTTGCACAGATGGCACATTGCCTACATTTAGTTGTGTGCATGATTTTTTTCTTAATCAAAGTACCCAGGGATTTGATCACATGACCGCAGATATAATGTGTACCTGTCTGTGCGAGTATTAGAAAAAAATTGAGTAGTAGTAAAAAGCTAAATGGAAAAAGCAATTATATGGGCTACTGGCTAAGCGGGTGCTTAGGGTTAGGGTTAGGGTTAGTAATGGGGAGAGTCGGACGAACGCACTGTCTGTGTAATGAGACGATGGAACAACACTACTCACCCAAGGAATCCGGGGAGGGGGGGGGGGGGGTCGTACATTATTTTATATGAAAGATAAGTCATTCATAAGAACATTAAAAGGAAAATGAGACAGAAGTCCTCTCTGACTGACACCACTGGTTACATGAAAGGGAGGAGATATTGACTTCCCCCATTGTACACTCATCGTCTGGTGAGCATACCAGAACACCAAGATTCTGATTAAGATTCTTGGTGTATTTATCTAAGATCTCTTTTAACACCTTGACGTCCGAAATAGAATGGTGGTTGGTAGATTAGCCGTGACATTTCTATTATTGTATTGTGATCTGAGACATAATATTATGTTTATAAACATGACCCCGCAGCCCCTCCATCTTGAACAGCGCCGCTGTTTTTTCTTTTTTTTTTTTTCCCCAGGCCAGTAACTCACCATGATTTTCTCGATTTCCGTTGGGATAGAATGGGGGTTTTGGCCGATCGTCGATGTCCCCGTGCGTTTCGCGTGCGCGATCCTTTCACGTAAATGTCCCCGCAAATAGTCCATGTGTGACTGAAGAACAGAACTGAAAAGTTTCGCTAGCATAGCCCCAAGCATGGCTGCTGTAGGAGCTCGAGTGTGCAGACAGCAAACGGATGGCTGGGAGTAGCCTTGGAGAAGGAGAGGCGCTGACGTCACCTCTGCTTCATGCACGGTCTGCATGAGCTATCAGTGCACGAGTGGTGACTAGGGAAGGTTAGACGATCGCCGATTTTCGGATCAAAAGCTTTTATTCCGGTTTTAAAGACAAAGTCCGGGAATGTACGACGTGGCTGAGAGTCCCTGGGGGGATGTGCGATATAGTACGGTTTTAACATTAAGGGGCTCCCCGTGGCTTAGAAGGTGTTAAGAGCAAAAATATGCAAATCAGTGCCATGTTTTCTTTTAAATCCAAATTGGTTATCAGCAGACGAAATCAACCTCTTAAGTCTACTCAGTACAATTGTCTCTAGCACTTTGGACAGAACACTGGCCAAGGGAATTGGCCTATAATTATCTGAGCTGTTTAGCTTCCCCACTTTGTCTTTAATGACCGGCACTAATAGAACAGTGAGCATGGAAACAGGTAAAAACCCATGTACAAAAAAAAATCACACCAGTGTGAACTGAGCGGTGGTTTACCCACCAACCCCTCCCCCCTTCCCCCCTGTGTGTGTGTGTGTGTGTGTGTGTGTGTGTGTGTGTGTGTGTGTGTGTGTGTGTGTGTGTGTGTGTGTGTGTGTGTGTGTGTGTGCGTGTGTGTGTGTGCCTGGCCTGGCCTGAAAACAGCGCCCCTCCCTTAACATGTGTGGTCATAAAAGGTACTACACCACAGGCTTGAGGCTACATACAGACCCACCCACCCACCCACATACATACATACAAACATACCTACACACACGGCCACGCTATGGAGACGGTGTGACCACCGCTCAAAAACAGTTTCTTACTGGCACGTTGAAGATGTTCTGCTGTAATATTGTCCAGACCACAGGCCTTGTTATCCCCTAGCTTCAAAACTGCTTCATGAACTTCTGCAGGGGTAACAATCACCTTATCATTAAAATCTAAATTTTCCACTACAACCAGATGACTTTTTACACAGTTTAAACAGCTCAGAATACTGTTTCTGCTATAACTGTGAATTTCGTCTGAACCACTTACACCATCTATAAGAGATGTTTTGCAATTATTTATAATTTGTATTTCTTTCCAATCATTTTTATTTCTTTCCAGAAATCATTTACATTCACATTTACGTTAATTTCCAACCTTTTATTTATTGATTCATTTCTTTCTTAACAACCTCGCTGTGGTCAATAAATCATCTGGGGTGAAATTTCTAAGAAACGACTTTGCTTGAAAGGAAATGATGATTCCACGCCCCCATTCTTTTGGTAGATTTACAGGGTGTTCCACAAGGTTACGTAATGTTCTGCTGGATGGAAATAGTAGCCAGGGAATATGTGAATGAGACATCAACTTTCAGCAACTGTCAAAAGTTCCCCTATAGGGATCTTGAATTTCAAACTTTGTTAGATGTGTTACTACCTTACACCTTTACAAACACATGGGTGAAGAAATGTAAGGAATTTATTCCCAGATTTGACATTATTCTGATAATATTCCCTGACTATTACCTCTGCAGACAGAAGCAACAGACGCATTTCAACCAACTGGTCTTCCTCAGCGTTGCTAAACTATGACACTATGTCCACTAATGGTTCTCAAACATTTTATTTGCAAGGACCCCCATAACTCTGAGAGTGTACACATGGAGTCCGAGTTATGTTAGAGTTACAGACCTGTTATGGTCATTATTACTATCTCTTTATGTGTTTCTGGTAATATTAATTTTGTATGTCCGTGGCAATGGAATTTTGACAAAAATGTTCACCACAAGCCAACATGGTGATGACCCCTGTTCTGCTCTATATTGGATGGAAGGATCCTTACATAAACAGGACTGTAACTGTTTTTAGGAGCGTAAGGTTATCGACTGATCCAAGAAATAAAAGCATTATTGATTCTCACTGAAGTTTAATTAATCTGCACTTATGTGTTCAACTACAGTATATCCTCGCACGCACGCACGCACGCGCGCGCACACACACACACACACACACACACACACACACACACACACACACACACACACACACACACACACACACACACACACACACACACACACACACACACACACACACACACACACACACACACACACACACACACACACACATCCTTCATTTATTCACCCCTAAAGTTATTTTCCTCTACTGCTTTTGTTTCCACTTTTTTCATTAACTCCTCGCCTCTGTCTCTCCTTTCTTGCCTCTTTCTCTCTCTACCATCTCTCTCACTATCTCTGTCCTTCTCTCCATATAGCAACTCTCTTGAATGCTCTCTCTCTCTCTCTCTCTCTCTCTCTCTCTCTCGTGTGCGAGGAAACATGAAAAAGTACCCAAAAAAAGATGCAATTTTGTCTTTGCGGGGGATTGCGATTGATTCCTGGGCATCGCCACAGAGTAATCTCTATTATAGCCATTGGGTGAGGATGGACCATTACACTACTGAGGAGGAACAGAAAACCACACACGGAACATTCCGATAATGATGATAACATTATAATGGGATATCCTGTTCAGTTACAGTGTGGGGTCGTTTGGACTGAAATAGATCATAACCACGATTCAGGGGTTAAAAAAGTGTAAAAGTCAATTTACACATTTCTATTTGACTATTTTCTAACAATGCATTTCAACCCTCTTTTTATGAAGTAATATCCTGCGGAGATAGACAGGACAGGTGAGAAACAGGGCAATATGACAAATGCCTGAATGATTGGAGAGCTGTCACTCTCACCCCAGTCAGCAAATGCTTTGAGAGGCTGGTGAGACACTGCTGTACATCCGTTCAACACTACCTGACTCGCTGGATCTGTGGTCATTTGCATATCGTCAAAACAGATCCACCCATGATGCAATCGCCATGACTCTTCACATTTCTTTTACATCACACAAGTGTCCGTCTGTACTGCATGTCTCGTGCACACCAGCCATCAGGCACCAGAGTATGTGATTGTTCCTACTACAGCACATATATAGTAGGTGATCAGTTCACATTTCACAGTATTAATATGCCTGGATGATAATCTCCATATGATATGTCATATAATATGTAATATATAATATTACTCTTGATTCCAATATTATTACTTTTTTTAGGGAATGTAATGATTAACATATTACTCTCCTATTGCCCAACACTGCTGACTAACAAGACCGTAAAGTCAGTATAACTATAAGAAAAACACACTACAGCAGTTACTGAAGATGACATTATAAAGACCTTATGGTAGCTTCCTGTGCCTTCCTGTTTGTGTATGCTTACATTGTGTTCAGGACTGAAAGGTAGGGAGAGGAGACAATGGGATGAGGAGGTCAGACTGGAGGGAGGAAATGCTCTCTCTCTGTGTGTGTGTGTGTGTGTGTGTGTGTGTGTGTGTGTGTGTGTGTGTGTGTGTGTGTGTGTGTGTGTGTGTGTGTGTGTGCGTGTGTGTGTGTGTGTGTGTGTGTGCATGCGCTCATGGCGCCTGATCAATGGAGCCAGGGGGTGCTGGTGCTCCCACAATCTAGCATTGCCCGTTGCCCGGTTGCCCCATTGCCCTATTGCGCGGTTGCCCGGCTCCCTTCATTTGAACACTCCCTTTGTGTGAATGTAGTAAAAATAAATCAACACATTTTAGTTTGTTGTAGGTAAATGAGAGTTCTAGTTTTGGTTTGTTTTAGTTTTTAACTAACACTGTACAGTGCATGTTCTGTACCAGCCAATCACATCTGTAATGAATATTCCAGTCATTGGGCCTCATTTATAGCATCAGGGAGCCAGAATACACAATGTCACATTAGTCGTATTACACTTAATGTGAGGCTTAGAATAAAAGTCTTACCTAAAACCATTGTAATGGTTCCATTAGTGCCAAATTGAAGTAAAAAAGAAGTACCATAGCTTAGCCTGGGCGCTAACAGGCAGGATATAAAATAAATCCTATTAGCATGCAGCGCAGGTAGCCAACAGCGCCTCAGTCTCTGTGTCTGATTTGACAGGCTCTTTCTCATTCCAACTCTTAAATGGAAAATACTCTGTTTTCCATTTATGTTATAATAGAGGGAAGGGAAGGGATGGAGGAGGGAGAGAGAGAGAGAGAGAGAATCGACTGTAAGGAGAAAATTACATTGCCGTTTTGTGCCATTAGCACTCCGCACTGTGAATGGGAAATGTGACAGATTAGCTTTAGCACGGCCAACTAGTAAATACACGCGATTACAGGCTTTCACTACCTAACCCACATAGCAGCAACCAAGACTTTGAGGTTTTGTGCGTGCGACGTGCGTGCGTGCGTGCGTGCAAGGTGGAGACTGGAGTCTGTGAGGCAAACAGCAAGGTAAAATTGGGGCCATGCAGCCTGCAAGGTCTGAACCAGTCTCTCTATAAGTCTGTGTTCAGTTAGAGCCGTCACTCTCAGCGCATCATATACAGTATGTACACACATACACACACACCACTACAATGCCGTTAAACCTTAAGAGGAAGGGGGAGAGCGAGAGAGAGAGAGAGAGAGAGGGTGGTTGTTACTGTTCTGACTACCAATAGATCAAAGTCAGAAAACAGCAGCATGCCTGAGGCCCTATAGCATCCTTCTCTTCTCTTCTCTTCTCCTCTCTTCTCTTCTCTTCTCTTCTCCTCGTTGCAGAAGGGTAATAATTGACAAACAGAAGCTCTCAGATGGGATTGTCTCTCTCTCTCTGTGTATCTATGTGATGCATCTCACTTCACCTGAGTGTGTGTGTGCGTGTGTGCGCGTGTGTGTGTACTTGCTGACCTGTATTGGGTGAAAGGAGTGAGGTCTGGAATTTCCAACTTTTCCTCCTCCTCACCTTCAGAGCTTGGAGGAAAATTGGGAGAGAGTAATTTCCTCACAGAGCCATGCATGCCTACCACCCCCATTAGCCAATTATTTCCCCAATTCTTCTGCCAATTTAGATGTTCCGCTAATTCCCAAATTCCCTGGATATTCCTGTGTAGTTTTGACACTGCTGCCCTTGCTGGCTCATCTCCCCCAATGAGAGACTGGTTTGGAGCCACACAGATTGCCCTTCTGCCCTCCCACAAAGACGACCATCTGTGTTTGGATCCCGTTTCAGATATGGACATTGAACGCTTGGCCAAACCAGATGCACCGCAGAGGTTTCGAACCCATAGGGCCCTAATTAGATGATCGATAATGCAGGGCGCTGTTACGAGTTGGCTGTTATGATCCCTTGCCCAGGTGTGGACTGACCATTGGGCGTACAGAAAGAATTCACTGTGTTTTCTCTTGCTTTTCTCCTCCTCATGTGTGTGTCTGTCTACATGCACGCCTGTAATTCATTCACTCTTCAAGCACAGCAGCTATAAATTATAGCAGTTTTTTCTCTTCAGTCCTTGCCAGTTAATTTAGTTGCCTACGGGGTATTATTGACACTGCTCCAGCACGTCAGTCTTTTGGTTCCCTTGTTTTGTCAGAACATTTTTCTCTAACCCTGTGTCTCTTTGTGCCTCACATCCACGTCCAGTT
The DNA here is from genome assembly GCF_963921795.1 of Nannobrachium achirus. Classification (NCBI taxonomy): domain Eukaryota; kingdom Metazoa; phylum Chordata; class Actinopteri; order Myctophiformes; family Myctophidae; genus Nannobrachium; species Nannobrachium achirus. Next base: position 26,405,890 of record NC_137812.1, on the reverse strand, counting down.
AAAGGAATACTTTCGGGTGAAGTATTCTCAGTAAAGGCAGTGCTGTGTTATACCTGTAACGCACGACACACGTATACGGCCTCTGCTGTGGGAAATAAAAAATATTAATAGCGTCTGCCATTGTGAACCTTTCAAAGTAGCGTATTTGATAGGTATTATGCACTGGCGTCTGCCCTGGCCACACAAATAGCCGCGGATCATAGATTATAGTATGCCCTCAAAAAAAGTCTAGAACACACCACTGAGTAAAGGAAAACTTCACCCGAAAAATGCCTGTTGGACAGTGCTCGCAAATACACCTACAGTATGACGACTACCAGGGCTGGATTAACCATTGAACCATTAAAAGATTATCAGCCAGGGGCCCTCGCGGGGGTTAATCTGTCCCTGCCGACGACTCTGCCATTGGATTTGCTGATCAAGCTTTCAGTGTGGTTTGAGAATGCCCTTGAGAAAGATAGTTATGGACTGTGTTCCATAACTATTGATTGCACTTTTCTATCTGGCATTCTGAGTTATGCTTTTTGGGTCCAAAAAAATACTACTAATAGAGGCCAGTTGGTTCTGGGAACCAGACAAGGGAATCAAAGGACTGAGCAGCTGACGCAGCATTAATATCCCATATAGGCAACGCATATGAACTCATTTACAGTACAGTATTTGTGTCTCCAGCTGTTAGGTCATTTCTCTCATCCAGCGAAAGTCTTTTTGAATTGTATTGGTGGTGATTTTCCTCATCACCACTAATGAGTGGGAAAAAATATGCCAAGTCATTATATATGATTTCATCATGGTGAGATAAAATACTTAACTAGTGGCCACCAGCTGGTGTACTGTTGCGGATATTAAAATGTCAACATTAAAAATGGCAGTAATTTCTGCACTGCATTTGTCCAGATATAATTTGTCTGAGAAAGAATCACCACAGCACAGCGGTCTAACGAACACATTTGAGTGTTTTTTGTGTGGTTTATGTGTAAACAATTAGTTAAAAAACTTTTCTTACATTATATTGTCTCATATTTTGTGTGCAGATCTCCGCCAGGCTGGGTTGCCCAGGGCTGAGTCAGTTGTGGCGTGCAGACATCAGGACACAAGGAAGCTGTGTGGAGAAATAGTTTGTACGACGGATTGCGTTCACGTTTGTGGTGCACTGTCTAGAGGCCCCCCAACATGCAATTCCAATCTGGATGTTGTTTTCATGAAATATGGCATTGTTTGTAAGATAAGATGTAAGATGTGTTTTGGACAGTAGGTGTAGTAGCAAAAACTGTGAAGAAAACAAAACATCTTGACAGGCAAAAATGGGAAGGACTCTTATGGGAAGTTGCATCATGATCCAAGGAATCCAGGGGGAAAAACCTTCATTGTACAACTTACAGCTCTAGAGTTAAAGGCAAAAAAACGTGAAATGGCCTGTTATATCGCTTCCAACAAAGCTTTGGGCGGAGAGTCATGCTTGTCTCATGCAAAGTGTCATGCTTGTCTATCCAACAGTGCCAGAGAATGTCTCGCAGCCTCACTGAATCACGGGAGCAAAAACATAATCCCGCCCACTGCTGTTCTGGCCTGGCAGAGACAATTATCTGCAGCCAATGCAAATAAATCAGAGTGGTTTAGTAAAAATATGACAGAGAAAGGAAATTAAGAACATTTGCCATCACAAATGAATAAAATAAGACAACTTTTCCACTCTCTAATTAATCTAATGAATTAGACTGAGATATTTTTCTCTATGGCGAGTTCAGATCTCAAGAATCGATGAACAACAATGTGGCCTCCATCTAATTGCTTTGGCAATGAGCGTAGTTCTTGGTTGTCACCACACAGAAACATACAGTCCTGTACTAGCAGTTTGTACAGTAAACCTCGCTGTCACAGCAGTTTGTTGACCGTCTTGACACATGGCCTCTTACTGTAAATGAGAAGCACATAACTGAAGTCAGTGAACAGTTCAGTAAAGTTCTCATCAGGCCTATGAATGTCTTGATAACCTATTAAGCCGCCACGATTTATGCTGTGCCCGTTTATATTGCAACACCATTTCATATCCATTACAAGGAAGACAGTAAGTAATTGTTCTCCCTCTGACCCGGACAAAGTGCTTGGGTTGGCATGTCTGTATCCAATCTAACCTGTATCCTATCCCTGCTACAATAAATCCCACCAATCAATTCAAATCTAATCTCCATGTCTGTTATGTCCCTGAGAATGTCCAGGGGATGAGTGAAGTAACCATATTATTTTAAATTAATCAGGAGAAAAGGAATCAGGGATAACAAAAGCACAACACCACACAACTTTACCTTCATCTACTGTACACACGTCACCCATGCACACCAGCTGTATCCTAATTTAATTGTATATCTCCACAAAGAATCTCTAAACTTTTAAATGTCTGCCCACAATATGAAGAAATAGTCTACCTCATAGAAAGTCTGTGAAGCAAAATGAAAATCCTTGTCCATGCCAGCGAGCAAATGACAGGCTTAAAATCGAACCCAGACAGGAGCTGTAATTGGATGACAGAACAATGGATTATCCGTACACCAATTTCAAATTAAAACCGAAACAGGCCTACTTTGCCCTGTGGGTAGCTATTTATTTTAATTGACTCACTCATCCATTCAAAATGAGCGCCTGAAGATGACGATGATGCGCCTGAAGTAAAGTACAGTCGGGAGAAACAACGAGCTTCCGTCCTTTGATTGTGATTATCAACCAATTATGACTTTCACATTGTTGATTGTAGCAACAGTGGCTGTCTGGTTTCTTCGTTCACATCAGTAAACATCATCGACTGATCTTTTAGCGCTAGAAACTGTCACGCTGAGAGCCACAATGCATTATTCTCCCCTGTCGGCAGGATCTCTATTATATTGCTTGGATGAATTTCCTGAAACTCCCAAACTCATTCCCAAAACTCTGCAGTGCAATAGCCATAACAGTGAAATAATATATCATAACCCTACACCACTTGTGCAAAAGAAACTATAACAATCAAAATGACAACCACTTGCATCAAATGACACTAAGTCAGTCAGTTTATACCAGTAAGACGCCTAAGGGCGAAAAGTGACCTTGATCTTTGATGAGATGATGTCACAACAATATGATGTCACAATGTCAATAACATTGAGGCGTTACAGAAGGAAGGAAGGACGTATGGACAAGAAGTACAATGTCACTCACCAATGTATAGCACCTTCTATTCATTTAGTAAATTCTGATAATCAACATGCAAAGCATTTGTATTAAAACAGGTCAGATTGCGTACAGAGCTGTCAATGTAAAAAAAATCACACCTGTGTGAAGCGAGCGGTGCTCATTTCACATTATATATTCTCATATCCTGTGACTATAACCCTTACAGATGGTGGATTTCACTGTTTACTTTACATTGAAAAGGTTTTTTCCAGTGTGGATACGTTGGTGTATCTTCAGGTGATATAACTGACTGAAACAATTAAGTAAAAAAAAGTAAAAATTAAAGTACCTCTGTGAAATTCCAATGAAAAACAATAAAAAATAGACTTTACTGTTTGTTTGGACTCACCTGTGACCAGTCTGGTATGGTTGAACCTGGGGTTTTGAGCCCCCCATCAGCATCACTCTCAAGATCTGAGTCACTTAAGCCTCTCCACCACAAGGTCACAGCAAGAGGAAAAGGTTTTCCTCCTGTGTGGATACGCTGGTGACTATTCAGTTCATCTAACCGACTAAAAGTCTTGCAACACTATTTACAGATGAAAGGTTTTTCTCCAGTGTGGATTGGCAGGAGTCTCGTCAGGTCACCTGACTGACTGAAACTCTTGTCACACTGTTTACAGATGAAAGGTTTTTCTCCTGTGTGGATACGCTGGTGCCTCTTCAGGTGACCTAAGTGACTAAAACTCTTGTCACACTGTTTACAGATGAAAGGTTTTTCTCCAGTGTGGGTACGCTGGTGTGTCTTCATGTTGCCTATTAGACTAAAACTCTTGTCACACTGTTTACAAAAGAATGGTTTTTCTCCTGTGTGGATACGCTGGTGTCTTTTCAGGTTACCTAACTGACTGAAACTCTTGTCACACTGTTTACTAGTGATGCGCGGGCCGACCCGGTGCCCCCACCCGCCCGCCAACCCGCCCGCAAGCGGGTGGGTGGGTCAAGGTTTCAGACCTTTTCCAGGCGGGCGGCGGGCGGGCGGGTTTATCACCACTCTCACGTGCAAAAAATAAATAAGAATAATCACCTGTTCTTATTTGCCTTTTATTCTTAATAAGAGTAGGCCTATAAGAATAAGAATACAACGTTTGAATAAGAGCACGAGCGAGCAAGTTTTAAAATGCGCCAGAGAGGAGCGAGGTTTCTCCTCCGCTCCTTGGTGCGAAGACCGTCCCAATTCCGCTCCTGTTGGGGCCGCGAACCACATCTTGCCAACATTTGACACAACGTGAGCACAGCAGAGAAGAATATGCACAAACAATTCAGCACGTGTCGCTGATCAGAATTTCACTCTCTGTCTCTGTCATCCACACAAGTCCGTTTATAGACTTGTGTCGGTTAAGTTATATAACCAGCCAGTAAACGGATACGATTTGAAACACAACTTTTGCAAGTGAGGCGGATTTTTTGACTGAATTAACTCACTTAGCGCCGAGCGACTTTCGGGGCGACTAACTAATGATGGCGTTTAGTGCCGAGCGACTCGGAGCGACTTTTATATAAAAGCATTGTTCAAGCACGAATTGAGCAGTATTGAGCTCAAATGGCGGCCCGCGGCCTGTCCATTGAATGTCAATGGAGAGCATGTCATTGTACCATCCTGTTATGTCCTGAACCTCGTTTTTTATTCTGACTTAACATGGGACCATGGAAAGTCTATGGGCTATGGCTCGCTCTAGTGGTCATCTTGTGGCATTCGCAGGCACGTGTACCTGGTTATGTAATGTGATTTTGGGGATTCAATATAGCTATTTCCTGGCGTTATAAGCGCAGATTCATATTGAAATCTGGCTCGCTCGGCGCTAAGTGAGTTAATGAACCAACCACGCTTACCTCGAGTCGTCCCATCTCTCCAATCTGGTGATTAACCAATATCCAAAAGGATTTAATATTGTCCGTCTTTTGCTGTCTGTTTAAAGTGCGAGGCGCTGTATACATATGACACATAAAACCGCCATTCTTACCCCGACGATGCCCGGTGATTTAGAGAGAATGAACGTCTTTGAATGAATGTCTTTTAGGCTAAACCCCAATTTGAACAACACGTTTGTTTAGGCTATTTAGCCCATGACAATATTGTGCTACTGTAAACCTTTCTGTAAATCGACCTTGGGTACTTAGAAGAGCCGTATATAAAGATGAGCTATTGTGGAGATGATATACCATCTTTTTTTTTAAATGCGGGTTGCGGGGCGGGCGGATTCGTTCATTTTATATTGTTCTGCGGCGCGGGCGCGGGCGGGTTACGTTCCGTGCGGGCTGTGGGTCGTGCGGGTTATGAAAAAAAGCTGACCCGCGCATCACTACTGTTTACAGATGAAAGGTTTTTCTCCAGTATGGATACGCTGGTGTCTCTTCAGGGTAATTAACTGACTAAAACTCTTGTCACACTGTTTACAGATGAAAGGTTTTTCTCCAGTGTGGGTACGCTGGTGTGTCTTCAGGATGCCTATTAGACTAAAACTCTTGTCACACTGTTTACAAAAGACTGGTTTTTCTCCTGTGTGGATACGCTGGTGATTTTTCAGGTTACCTAACCGACTGAAACTCTTGTCACACTGTTTACGGATGAATGGTTTTTCTCCAGTGTGGATACGCTGGTGTCTCTTCAGGGTAATTAACTGACTGAAACTCTTGTCACACTGTTTACAGTGAAAAGGTTTTTCTCCTGTGTGGATATGCTGGTGTGTCTTCAGGTGACACAACTGACTGAAACTCTTGTCACACTGTTTACAGATGAAAGGTTTTTCTCCAGTGTGGATACGCTGGTGTCTCTTGAGGTGACCTAAGTGACTAAAACTCTTGTCACACTGTTTACAAAAGAATGTTTTTTTCTCCTGTGTGGATACGCTGGTGTCTTTTCAGGTTACCTAACCGACTGAAACTCTTGTCACACTGTTTACAGATGAAAGGTTTTTCTCCAGTATGGATACGCTGGTGTCTCTTCAGGGTAATTAACTGACTGAAACTCTTGTCACACTGTTTACAGATGAAAGGTTTTTCTCCTGTGTGGATACGCTGGTGCCTCTTCAGGTGACCTAAGTGACTAAAACTCTTGTCACACTGTTTACAGATGAAAGGTTTTTCTCCAGTGTGGGTACGCTGGTGTGTCTTCAGGTTGCCTATTAGACTAAAACTCTTGTCACACTGTTTACAAAAGAATGTTTTTTCTCCTGTGTGGATACGCTGGTGTCTCATCAGGTCACCTGACTGACTGAAACTCTTGTCACACTGTTTACAGTGAAAAGGTTTTTCTCCTGTGTGGATACGCTGGTGTGTCTTCAGGTGACACAACTGACTGAAACTCTTGTCACACTGTTTACAGATGAAAGGTTTTTCTCCAGTGTGGATACGCTGGTGTCTCTTGAGGTGACCTAAGTGACTAAAACTCTGGTCACACTGTTTACAGATGCGAGTTTTCTTATGAGTCAGCTCATGTTCCTTCACTTCTCCTGGTTGAGATGAAGTCTTGCAAAACTTTTGATGACTGTAATATTTTGGTTTGTCTGTGTCTCCTTGTTCCTGGCTGGCTACAATTCTGGTGATTTGCTGGAAGGATTCTGAGGGGAGCTGTCCATTTATGGGCATTTGGCAGTAGAGGTCTTCACGGCTCGATTGAGATCTAATCAGAACAGCAGACCTTAGTCTCTGAAGATTGCGACCACACACCTTCCTGGAGTGGCGGTTCATCATCAAATCTGCATCTATACATGGACTGTGATAGGGACAGAGAATTAGGTTCTGTTGGGTAATGGAAAATTGATTACTCTTTCTGACTCACTATGTTTTCTATCTGTATCTCTCACAACACTGAGTAAGAACACTGAATACTCTGGTCTCTGTGGAATGTAGTGGAATTCAAAAATATTTTCAAATCTTATACATGCTGAGCAGAGCTCTGGTCTGACCTCACTCACAACACAACCGGTTGCTGTGGCCACATGCCTGACAACACTGATGTGGGCAGGCTGCCGCACCTCCATATTTGGGCAAGAGTGACGTCCAGGGGTGTATATGGGCCCATTTTGTTTTTGTGCCCACCCAGAAAAATATATGATACAGTAGCTTCCTTAAACTGAAATAACATAACATATAACAAATAACAGACCACAATCTCTGCATTCAAAGTCACACTGTGCCAACTCATTTCATGCCAGGCCTATATATAGCCAATAATTGTGGGCTCACTGGAAGGCGAGACCAGTATGTTATACCAAAACTTTAAAGACCAAGGTTATTCTCCTAAAAAGAATTACCGACAGTACAAAGGCAGGGCCCTTCGCCAATGAGGAGCAGCCAAAGGGTAGATCTTTGTGACCATACATGGTGTTCCATTAGGGCTGCGAATCTTTGTGAATCCCACGATTCGATTCAGAATCGATTCTTGGGGTCACGATTCACTTTTTTTTTCTCGATTCTTTCAAATCCAAACGATTCGAATTCAGAAATGATTATTTTCCGATTTAAAAACAATTCTCATTCAAAACGATTCTCTATTCAATTCATATATCAGGATCTACTCCAGTCTGCTGGCATAAAAGCAGAGTACATTTACGTGATTTACGTAGCTTTTATAATTGTAAAGGTTTTATCAACGTATTACAATAATGTAAACAAACAAAGGTAAATCCAAGACAACATGTCTGATTTATTCATGCTTGCACACATTATTTTAACTTGTACAAACACAACATAATATCTAATAAATTATCATAATAATCATAATAAAAAATAATAACATAAAAATCATAAAAATCATAATATCTAATAAATATCTTTTATTTTTGGAAAATGAGAATCGATTCTGAATCTTACCATGTTAGAAACACGATTCGAATTCAAATCAATTTTTTCCTGCACCCCTATGTTCGATGCGAGCCCACGCTGTTTCGTAGGAACAGTATTTCTAGTATTTCCATATTCTGTATTTACTTTGCTCAATTCACGTGTCCGCTTATTTTTTACTAAAAATATCTTCCATTCCATCTCCCTTTGAGAAAGCACTACTGCTTCTTGATGTTATAACTGCGTTCATGACCAATTTGCATACTTAAAAGGATCCCTGGCTAGTAAGCCATGTAGGCCTTAATATGTTATAATAACCCTCTTTAACCAAAATATACCATTTAAAACTCTTACAATGTCTTCCTTTGAGAGAAAAAGGTTCATATTTTCAACCCATGGGGGAGCCATTGCAGTGTTCGTCGCAAGCAGTGATGACTCATAGATGCTTTTTGGCTGGTCGGCCCCATAGGGTTAATATGGAACATCAAAACAACATTCTATTTTTACACTATTTAAAACATTGTCTTGATGCTCAGATTAACTGTAGTTAGTAGTGTGGTGCTTTTCTGTTCTGTTCATATCAAGTACGATGTTTTGCCGTGCCTGTAAAGTGTTTAATTCAATATTTAAAACTTGTTTACACCGCCATTTTAAATGGGCCCGTCCACCCAAAAAGCATCTACTACGTCATCACTGCTTGTGACGGACAATGCAATGGCTCCCCCCATGGGTTAAAAATATGAACTTTTTTCTCTCAAAGGAAGACATTGTAAGTGTTTTAAATGGTATATTTTGGTTAAAGAGGGTTATTATAACATATTAAGGCCTACATGGCTTACTAGTCAGGGATCCTTTTAAATGATTAACATTTGGAGGATTCCCCTGGTAACACTATGAACTGTGGGTAATTCCTTTGCCAAAGTCTGCATGAGTCTGCATCGGCCCAGACTTACGGAAAGGGTGCATAAAGGGGCGGGCCCGAGCCCTCACTGACTTACCTGTCACACCTGTCGACACTGGTGAATGTTAACATCTATGCCTAAACCTAACCCAAACCCTAACCCTAACCTCAGTAACCCTGCCGCTGGTGAGTAGCTAACCTGCCGACTCCCGTAGTCGAAGTAATGACACGTAGAAACAACGCGATTTCACCCCTTCCTCTTCCTGCCTGCCCCTCTGACTTCTGTGCCAAAACCACCGATTCAGACATCTCTTGCACAGTCCCGATTGACATATTTCTTGCTCCATGTTTAGACGTAAAAACACTGCACCATAGCATTGCTATATTATGTTTGTGAGTATCGTGTTCACAATTTGCACCGGTGGGATGGGATTACTAGCATGCGTTCTCCATCACTCTTCAATTGTGTGAAGGGAAGTACTTTTTCCAATCACCAATGATGCTGGCCATATCTTTTGCACAAACACAAAGCTCATTGTATTTAGTGTTTAGCATGCAATGATTTACCTCACGAATAACTGTGTCAACGTGAATGGGAAATGTGCATAGCCAATTGAGAAAAACAAAATCTATTCTGACTGGAATGAGAATTGCAAAACCACTATGACAAACACTATGTTTAGTGTGTTGCATTATACAATGAGAAGTGAAATAGTGTATAGACCAATTGCCTGAATGTTGTGGAGCTTTGAGGCACTGAGTTCCAAGAAATGAGGGATAAATCCAGGCAAGCCCGGGAAAATGTATGAATCAGGCTGAGCATGTTCTAGTTGACAGCTGCTGAATGGTGCAGTCAGTGCTTTTCAGACCCACTCTGAAGGGATGCTGGCTGAATTCTCGGGTGCTCTGACCTTCCCCTAACAAATTAAATACATGAATGCTTAAAACCATTCACAATGATCTCTGCTCCACATTGTCTCGCTCCACCGTCGCCCATGACGTCTCACTTCAGACCCACTTTACAGCCGATTGCTCTCGAACGCATTTTGAGACCCATGGGTTCTTGGGATTTCCTCCCGCAGTGCATTCCAGAGCCATCTGGTGTGATCCATTTCATTTGATTACAACATTAGAAGTGACGGCCACTAGTGTTTGCTGAACAGATAATCACTGTAGGTTACAGCTCTGTGAACCTCAAATGAGAACGTCTGTCAGACAACAAACGACTTGCCCCCGAAACAATACTACAGTATATAGTGCACAAGGAAATGTTAAACTTGTATTTTTGAGCGGTGGTCACACCGTCTCCATAGCGTGGCCGTGTGTGTATGTGTGTCTGTCTGTATGTAGCCTCTGGTGTAGCCTGAGTACCCTGGGTGACCAGAGAGGTGCTGTTGAGTCTAGCCTGCCCTGAGCATCAACTGCAATACACACACACACACACACACACACACATTTGAAATGTTTATTTATGTCCACATAAGCAGAAGTACAAGAATTCCTCGTACAAAGGACATAAACAATATCAGTGCAGTCAGATAATCAAGGAAAACTGCCAGTTACAAAGTGCAGGTAGGGCAGAACATTGTTACACACAATACTGTTGGCATAGATGTCAAGCACAGCAGACAACAATCATGGGTAAAGATAACAACGCCTCCTCCAAATGGAGCGACTTCCTATAATAGCTGATACAGAGCAGTACCTTGCTAATTGTTTGGCTCTCCTTTTGGGGAGGCCGGCCATTTGAAGGCCCCTTACAACCAGCTTGTGCACATGCCCTAGGCTCCCAAAGATAAAAACCAAGAGTTTACATCTGTAGCCTAGCTGAGCGATGGTCTGCTCTAGCTGATGATATTTTAACACTTTGGTTAAGAAAGCTTCCTCTAAGCTGTAGTCAAAGGTACAGCCGACCTCGAGAATAAACACCTCCCTATGGGTTTCATTAACAACAATGACATCAGGGGTGTTAGCTGAAATGTTAGAGAACGCAGAATCATCATTACAAAGGCTAAACATGCTCGGCTTCACAGTGGAATGCTTATATAGCATAATAGAGGACCTGAAGATGGATGAGATATCTTTTGATATCAAATCCACTATTCTGTCATGCCTACTTATGTAGAGTCCCCTGTATACATGGCACCCATTTAAGATGTGGGACATGGTTTCAGCTATTTGTTCGTGACCATGATGTATACAGTAAGGAGCATGATTGCCTGGAAACCAGATGGAGAGGTTAAGTTTAGATGGTAAAACCTGCAACCTCGCTTTCAGAGTAAAGACAACAATACATTCGTCTATGGCAACATTTTTGAACACTGAGTGAGATACAGAATGGTCAGCAGCAGGAAGACATGCAGTCTTGCCCTGCAGTCTTAGTTCAGTCCAATGCTGCCGTTGCCTTTGCTGTTGTGCCCATAGGAGGCGGCCTCTGGCATTAGTTAGTGGAAGTTGGTGTTCTGTTCCACACACAGTCATAGTGGCTCTGACAGAGATACTGGGGTCAGATATAAAGTCCTCTGAGACAGCCATCACCTCAGAGTTAGGCCCTACCCACTCCAAGGTAACATCCGCCCAGCAACACAGATCATTTAAGTCTGGCCAATCTGACCATGCACCGAAACCGGGGCAGCGACTGTCCAGCTTTCCACTGAGCTTCCTCTTGAAGCCTAGGAAGTTAGGATCTGAGCCACATGCCAGTGGGACCTTGCGTCGTTTTAGGTCCAAAAACAGAGAAGAACGTGCAAGCTCTCTCACATACTGGTCATCATTGTTCAACATATTTAACAAATGGGAGAGCCTTGTAGCAATATATGACCATTCAAAATTGGGAACACCGAGACCACCCTCACGTTTGCTGTGAAATATAATGTCACGTGTTGTGTGTGTGTTAAGACCAGTCCATTGTCTCACTAAGTGTACAGTTTTATCATTCAGATCACATAGTGATTTTCGTGGAACATGTACATTGGAGAAAAGATGTTGCACCTTGGCCAATGCGATTACTCTGACTGCCTCCAGTTTCATGATAAGTGGCAGGGGTGATGTATGGATTAAATCTAGCCTGCTGGAGTACTCAGACATTAATTCATCCACCTGAACTTTCCACTCTCCTGCCACATTGAACTTATGACCCAGATATGTGTAACACACACACACACACACACACACACACACACACACACACACACACACACACACACACACACACCACCCCCCCCCCCCCCCCCACACACACACACACAACCACCGCTCAGTTCACACGGGTGTGATTTTTTTAATTCAGCCTACAGTATGTGGATACATCCAGAGCCATCGCTGTGTTCCTGTGTTAGTTTACTGTAACATAGAAACTTTTATATGAGCATCATACGTCGTTCACATGAACGGCAATAATTCCTCTCAGCTCCATGAATACATGAATATATAAACAGGCGCAGCAGCTGAGGCCAATGAATCGCTCCCTCTAAACCGCCATCCATCCTAAAGTTCTCTTCTCTCCTCCTCAACCCTCCAGTCTCGTGCTCCATCTTTTGCTTTCATGAATTAATGAATAACTTTCAAATCTAAGACGTGCCGGTATCCATCTCACTCTTGTTTCTTTATTCATGAATTAGTCATCTGAAAATGTTAGGACAAAATCCTGCTACGTAAAATCCTGCTACATTATCTGGGTTTCAATACCCCCTTTCCTCCCCCGGCCTAAATCCCCCTGCTTCCTGTCTTGCTTTCAAGACGTATTTTATTTTATTCCAAGACTTGATTATTCTGTTCTTGTTCTTCTCTCTGTTCTTCCTTTGTCTTTTTTTGCTTTTTTCCTACAGTATCTAGTTCTTTCTTGTTCAATACAGTTTTCTCTTTGATTGAGTTACTATTTCTCTCTCTCTCTCTCTCTCTAGTTCTATTTCTCATATCCATTCCCTTCGCTTGGTCATTTGCGGTTAATCGGCACTATAATGATTGCGCCATGGCCTTGGTCCATTCGTCGATCGTGAAAGTGTAACTTGACCCTATGTTTTCATGTCTAACCTCATGTACATACTGTTGCAGCTTCCTCTATATGTAGATATTTTGTAGGTATGTCTATTTTCTTTTCCTCCTTCCTTTTCCTGTCCCCCCTCATCTTTTCTTTTCTCTTTCTGAAAATAACTAAAACAATGGAGCTTCCTTTCTTTACACCTGTAAACACATGATGTGACAATAAAGTTTCAATTCTGATCATCTGTTTCAACCATACATGCATGCGCACTGCAGTGCACACCTATGGGCTCTATTTTTGTCCATGTATTACCCCTTATCCCTAAACATTTTTGATATCCATACTATAATTAGAGAGGTCAGTCAGTCAGTCAGTAGGTCAGTCACAATGCATTTCCACCTTTATCTCTTCAGCAACTGATCCCAAATTTCACATGGCATTGGCCATTAGCATTATACAGACGGTGACGGAGCCCGATTTCCATTTTTCACAAATTCAAGCTATTTATTAGCGTTTCTTTACCACTTCTGTTCAACACTACACCCTGTTGTCAGGGTTACGGTCTGTTCCTCCAGGCCATGGGATCTGTAGCCCCACACACACACCCACCAATCTCACAGTTAGGAATGTTGCAGTGTGTCTGTCTCTCTCTCTCTCTCTCTCTCTCTCTCTCTCTCTCTCTCTTATGTGGTTTGCCTGCATGCACGGGTCATTCATGCACCGGGTGCATTTGATGTGTGTCTTATCTTCCGACGGGTATGGCAAAATTATGTAGAGCAAGCGCATACATCCCTATACTTCTATTCACCTAATTTAGCTGTTAAATTATTTGTATCCATCAAAAAATATACACTCCTCCATGGGTTGCTCCTTACATTATGATGCTCCCACATATTCTCACGCACGCACCAGTTACAGTTACTTTTTCCATAACCCACACTCTGCACATATATTGGAGCACATATCTTCAAACGGGTAAGGTCTAGTTATTTACTATTTTGAAAAACATTTTTAAATAGTAAAATAGATGATCTACAAGCTCACAACATGTTGATGTAGATCGTCTATTTGAAGTGTTTTTAAATATTTTTTAGTAAAACAAGGCAAAGCTTAGGGATAAGGGGTAAGGCATTGACGAAAATAGAGCTATAGTGTGCTAGACTAAATGCACATGGGAACATTCGTTCGTTGCACCAGTGCTCTGTGAGTGTCTATTTATGTGCACGTCACTCTAAAGTCACTGCAGGCAGGCTTGTCCTCTTGTGGTTTGTTTTGTTGATGTGTCGTCATGCCCATCTTGTCATAATGTGTTATCATAGCCTAGCTGTGCATATGGTGTAACATGGAAGAAGAAGGTTAATTTGAAGATACGTTTTACAAGCTTTTTGATATGCTATACACAAGCTACACACACACACGCACACACACACACACACACACACACGCAGGTGTTGCGGGGTGTATAGGTGTTGGAGCTAATGTGAGGAGACAAGCAGGATGGAGGGATGATTAGTGGATGATGATGAATCTGCGCTACAGGAACTTGTGTTGGACAGAGAGTCATTTCATGACTGTAAACATGCAGGTGTAGGTACTGTATGTGTCGTACAAGTGAAATTCTTTTCCACAAAAACGTGCATATACACATGTACGGTGCACTGCGCGCACACACACACACACACACACACACACACACACACACACACACACACACACACACACACACACACACACACACACACACACACACACACACACACACACACACACACACACACACACACACACCTCTTATATTACAGAGGTAATAATCGGCTATTCATTGAACCCTCACACACCAGTCCCTATTCACATCTGTACTCTCTCTCTCTCTCTCTCTCACACACACACACACACACACCCACACACGCCTGTCATTTCTCATTGCATTCATGCCTCCCTTACCCTTCTCCCTGTAGAGCGATTAAGCCTTTCATCTGAGACATTCAATAAAAGACAAAAAACACACACAAACATGCGCGCATGCATGTGTGCGTGCGTGTCTGTACGTGTGTGTGTGCGTGTGTTTGTGTGTGTTCTCCAGTAGGTGTGTATGTGCCTTCTAATACCTCTATCCCACAGGATAATTACAAGTTGCCAATGATTGCTTGTCTCTCTGCCTACAGGCTATTATTTGCTGTTGTTATGAGGACACGCTTGTGTACAGTACATGTGTCTGCGGTGCAGAACCCATTATGTTTGGCCTTGGAACAGTAGCCTATAGACATGTCTGTAAACATGTGAATCAATGTCCCTTGATGTTTAGATGTAGATGTAGAGAGAGAGAGGGAGAGAGAGAGAGATGAGACAGCTGATTGTTGATAGACACAGCTGGACAGGAGTCAATACACTTTCATTACAGATTTGTGTGTGTGTGTGTGTGTGTGTGTGTGTGTGTGTGTGTGTGTGTGTGTGTGTGTGTGTGTGTGTGTGTGTGTGTGTGTGTGGGTGGGTGGGTGCGTGCGTGCGTGCGTGCGTGCGTGCGTGCGTGCGTGCGTGCGTGCGTGCGTGCGTATCAGTGTGTGTGCATGAGTGTGTGCGTGGGTGTGTGCGTGAATTGGAGTTTCTGTTGGGAGTCCCCATATAGAAGGGACAAAGCCCTCTGCTCCTGGCCACCCTTGGAGAAATTATAGAGCACAACTAGTATAGAAACAACTAGAAGCAGTGCTCTTCCGAGCACAGGTCTACGCCAGGTCAGTTATGTTATTGTGGCCTCCTGGTGGCTCTATAATAGTCCAATATGTCTTCTTCTGCCTTTGCACGGTAATCTGGCGCAGCTGCATTCATGATTTGAGGCATTTTCTTCCAAAAATGTCTGTTGCAAAAGTTGACCTGCTGGTAACGCTTTAACATGCCAATGCATTTGTTCCTCGAATTAGTGGGAATTTGCGTGCATAATTTACGGAAATTGCACCCCGCGTTCATGATTTGAGGCATTTTGCTCAAAACTGACCAATCCTGCTAAATTTGAAAGCCAATGTTAGCCAATTAGGATGGAATATGAAATATCGGACAGATCTGTCTTGGTCCCATGACTATAGATTCTGTGTAGTGATTTTCATGATTTTGGGACAAAATCACGAGTAATATCCCAAAAGGTGTTTTACATAAGTCGGCCTCCTGGTGGCACTCTAAAAGTAAGATGTGAAAAATGCAGGGAAAGGTTTTTCCTTGTCCTCTAGGGAGTGTGCATACAACGTTTTACACAGATTGGTGGAGTTATCGGTAAAAACACAAATCAGCCACCATGAGGCTGATTCGGAAAAAAAAACAAGGGGCATTTCTTCCTCTGCCTATAGTGGGAATGGGCGTGCAAAATGTTGTTCATGATTTGAGGCCTTTTGTTCAACACAGAGCACTACTGCAAACTTTGGAAGCCAATCTTAGGCAATCAAGAAGGAATATGAAAAATCGGAAAGACAGGTAATGTTCGCTTATATTGAAAGCACACTTTCACGACTTTTAAAATAGATAAAGTATAAAATAATTAAGGCCCCTCCACCTTGGGGCCCTAGTAACTCAGTCCCCCCCCCCCCCCCCCCCCTTGTGACGCCCCTGTCCACAAGTACAATAGCCTACACTCTCTAATCCTTAACTGTCCCAAAGATGGGATTACATCACTGGTGGGGAACAGAATACTAGTTGCTTGTTTTGATTCGATAATGCTGGCTGTAGGCTATTAACCAGTACTGAAGAGTCATTATTTTAGACAGCCTTTGTCAAAGTGAAGGATTTGTGCTATAGGCTAGTACGTAGGTGTCTGAGAAATATTTTCAAATTAGGCTGCCACCCAAGGACCCCGGTGTCATAAATGTTTCATATCGCCGAGAAGAAAGATTTACAGTTTACAGCATTGTCAAAACAATACAATAGGCTACATATGCAAATAATTGAGGAGTTGTTGTCCATCAAAGAAATAGTCACACTACTTATCATAACATTATCATATCATAAATGCATGCCGATGGGTCGTTATCAGTTCAAAGAAAACAAAGAAACATTCAGAGAAAAGACAAATATGAAGCAGACTACAAAACAGAAAGGTCAAAATAGAAAAACAACATAACTCCTCTAATGAAAGATCCATCTGCCTCTTGCTGGTCTTAATTCATATTCAGCACCACCTCGGTTTTCTTTGCATTATTGCTTTAGCCCCCTAAAAACAACTCATTGAAAACCATGCACTCACATATTCATAACGTGAGAGATAAGCCATGGGCAACACTGTGAAGTTGTTTCCATACTGTTCAATCTCCCCCGTGATGATAACAGGTTAGAACGTGAACTTTCCATCAGAGTTCAGAAGAGCATTGGCGATATAGGCTTTAAAAAGCAGTGCATGTTGATATGTCTTCTGTCAAAAAACTCAGGGGATGATGCCAGGTACTTAGAGTACTAGAATATATCCTACTCAAGTAGAAGTAGGCCTACTGTTAATTTTACTTAATTGCAGATTTCTAATTTTTTGAGAGGTGCTATCTGTGCCCACATCTGGCATTAGCCAAGCTTCAAGGGACAATGAAATTAACTAATAAAAGGCACCACTCACTTCACACTGGATGTGATTTTTATACTGCAATCAAGTTAATTGTACTTCTATATACTGTAATCATGCGTGCCACCACTAATTGTTGTTTGCAAATCATGTTCTAGTAATGTTTTTTTTTATTGAGTTACACAATGTTAGAGGCCTTGTATAAGCTATTTGGGCTTCTTGCCTCCTCCTGGCACTTTCCCCTTCTTTATTTCTGCTTTTGTATTTGTATTGTTTTGATCATTTGTGCTAAATAAATGAAATCAAATATTCCTCCCTCCCGAAGGAAGATAGGTTGAAAAGTGAGAACTACCCAACTAAAAGTACGTTGAAGTCTTCAAAAGTAAGTTGCTTTTCAAGACAACTCTAAGTAACAATTGCTTCACAAGTATACAAAGGCTATAGTTTTTCAGTAATGTTACTAAACATTGTACAATATGTAAATGATCATTTACAAGTACAGTATGTTTCTGTTTACAGCTTAGGCTGGTATAATTAGAGACCCAGGGGAAAGGCCAAATTGAGCACAAATCTTTCTTTTGTAAACGGGATGTAGACCGATTTCATGCCCCTAAAAAGTCATGCTTTTTAATGCATTTTATGCAAAGTGCCAAGTGGTGCCAAGTGGAGGACACACAGTTCACATGGTTAAGTAAGTGGAGGCATGTGGAACCAAGCCAGGTCGGCATCTTCAACAAACAACATCAACAACATGAATAATGAGAGTTGAAATACACTTCAATGTCGTTGCATTGCAAACTTCACTGGCCTTGCAGTTGAAATGTTAAGGCTAAGGTTCACCTGGGAACAATCAGTGAGTTCACTCTTTAATTACTCTGGCAGAGTTCAGACAGATGTCCAGTCAACCTGGCTCGAGTGCGGCCAATCTCAGCCATTCATCTAATATTGGGGCGGGTTTGACACAATGACTGACAGTATATCAATGCAGGTCCATTCAGCGCCATGAACCAGGCTCACGAAATTCAAAGTTCAAACTAGACAGTGGTGATCAAATATGAACGAAGATTCTGTTACTGCATTGCCTATATCCTCCTGCCTCAATGTTTACCGAAACGTGTTCTTGTTGTGTACCGTTTAGCTGTGATAGGAGGGTTTGAAAATAATTTGCTTTGTGAATTGGTCTGGTAATGCCAGGCTAGTAGCTGCCTTTGAACATGTTTCCACTTCAATGTTACAATTAAACACGTTGCGACACATTGTGAGCTTGTAGATCTGCTATTTCTTGGCAAATGCTCCACCCCAGGATAATGGATGTTGGGGATATTTTGATTATCGTGATAATATTGTAAATCACAATTTCTTTGGTCACAATGATCGTGACATGACATTTTCATACCGTCCCATACCTAGTTACAGTAGGCATACTGTATACTGTATGTGAATCACGTTAGTGTTTACCAGAGCAGCAACAAGGACATCAACAGCAACACAATGGAGTAGGAAACATGTTCACACCCATTGGACAACACAAATCTTAAAATGAACCCCCATAATTCACATCTGTGCAATTAGAAGTGAACATCTGTAATGAATAATAAGTCAGTGTCAAGGATGTGTCAATGGAGCAGATCATATCAAGTTTCCCGCAGCCTTCTGTGCTTTCCTCACTTGCATTGAGGAGTATAACACTGAGCTATATTATTCACTGTATTGTATGTAATCACTGATCTGTGGGGGGATGAGATGAGATGAGGCTTTGCTTCATATCCTCTCTTAATTAATATTATTATCTACAGGCCTCTACCCAACACAACATACACACACACACGCAGGCACTGCCGGATTATCAAAAAGACTCTTCCGTCGCTCCCTGCGGGCAGACAAACCTGGACATGGCTTAGCAGTTTATTTTCCCAATTACTATTTTTCTAGATTTTTCCTGTCTTCTTCTTTTTTCTTGTCATGACTCATTAAATTGGCCAGGCTTGGCATGTTTTGGGGTATTTTTTTCATGACACTTTGCAATAATGTAGAGGGTTAGTCCAAATATCACTGAAATCAATCTTACTCCAATTGGCCAAATTACAATGATACAAAAACTTGCAATATAACAACAATTCAGTCTCAGGAATTCAAATATTCACAACAACAACACTAACTTTTAGCATAATTTGTCCAATTTATACACAGTGCCAGAATGACATTTTAAACGACTGGATCATAAAATATGAACGATTTAAAAAGCAATATTATTAGGCAGGGCAGGATATTCACGGCGGCCACGACGGCCATGGCCGTCGTTGCCCCTCTCTTTGGCCGTGTGCCCCTCGAAAAATGACATGCCCAAACGGCCACAGTGGCCGTGGTGCCCTGGCGCCCACAGCAGTCCATTAACTGCTTTTTACCGTTTTTTCCTCTGCGCGATTTCCCAGTCATTACGGTAACAGCAGTGCGTGGTTGGTTGAGCTGCGCACATGACCAGTAGTAGATTCCATTTACGCTCGTAGTAGCAGCATTTAGCAGCGGCCGCATAGTGGAGCCGCCGGAGTCCCGCGACACAGTGTTTTACACAAGTTACAACACAAAAACATCACCGGGCTAAACAGGAGTTTTATCTAACGCAGCCTGTTGAATAAATCCGAATGTGCGAACGAATGCCTTCAAACGGAGCTCTGCTGAGCTCAGGACAACAACCAAAATGCAGCACAAGGGAACCAAAAGCTATTCTTTCCCCAAGAGGCTGAGCTGTCAGAAAGTACATTATTGTTGAGAAAGGGATCACTCCGCGAACGGGAGGGAGGAGTTTGTGTGCGTGTGTGCGTGCGTGCACATGGCCAGTCCGTGGTGGAAAAAGTACTCGAATGTTTTACTTAAGTAAAAGTATCAATAGCCTACTGCAATGTAGAAATACTTCCGTTGCAAGTAAAGTCCTCAAATTCAAAATATACTTGAATAAAAGTACAAAAGTATTGTTATCAAAATGTACTTAAAGTACCAAAAGTAAAAGTACAACATTTTTCAAAATAGCAGATCTACAAGCTCACAACGTATAGTTATGCGACACATCTTGAGCTTGTAGATCTGCTATTTTTTTCTACAAGCTTGATTATTTTCAAATAGCCTAAATAGGGCTAAAGTGGTTCATGTATGTTTAATAATATTATAATTTATATATGCAAAGTAACTGGTAACTAAAGATTTCAAATAATTGTAGTGAGTAAAAGTACAATATTTGGATCCGAGATGTAGTGGAGTAGAAGTAAGTGTTAGAAATACTCAAAATTACAATAAACAATTAAGTACAATACTTAAGTAAATGTACTTAGTTACTTTACACCACTGCACATGGCAAAACAGAAATAAACAGGTTCTTGATATTTATTTAATTGAAAGGTATTACATTAAACCTTAACGTTTAAGCGAAATATGACTGTGGCGTGGACTTAAAATCATTGTTTTAATGATGGCCTTCCTGCCCTGGCACTTGGCCTTTGTGCCCTCAAATATTTGACAACACCAAAGGCCAATTGGCCTTGCCCCTAAACTGACGAAATTCTAGGCCTGTTATTAGGATAAAGATATCATAATAACAACGAGGTTTCTGTTTCAAAATCAAAAGGGAGCACATATAAGACAAGACGAACGTTATTATGAAATAATATTGCTGTGCAATTTAGCGTTGTCCCTAGCAGTAGATAGTAGTGCCCCAGATATATATATATATATTTTTTTCTTCATAATGTTCCAAAGTTCAATGCCAAAAACACAATTAAATCAGTAATCGAAATTATTTGTATTACAATTAATCGTCAACTTAAATACTGCAATGGTGACAGCCCTACAAGACCTGGAGGGCACGCGGGAGAGCGAGGGATCACCCCGTCTCACTAGAAATGAGAATAGACAGTCTCACTCATCTTCTGCTAATATTGATTTAATAACTATCTGCCGCCGTCAAATGTGTGTGTGTGTGTGTGTGTGTGTGTGTGTGTGTGTGTGTGTGTGTGTGTGTGTGTGTGTGTGTGTGTGTGTGTGTGCGTGTGCATGTTCATGTGTGTAATGAGCACTTGCTAGCACATTGCAGGAACCAAAGAGCTCTTTTAATTACCGCTCTCAGATAATTTAGAGAGAGAGAAAGAGAGAGAGTAGCAGACAGGAAGAGGGGAATAGTGGTTCAGGAGACGATCACTTGGGTTAAGATATACTTTATTGACCAGAATGAAGGCAGAAAGCCAGCATCACACAGCATGGCATATTGAGCACCCTACTATAGAGACAGCATAGAATCTAAGCCTATATCTAAGCGCATAGTATTGGCAGCCTACCTTAGCTCTACTATAAGACAGCATAGAATCTATAGCCTAAGTTAGCATGGTTTGGCATGGGGTTCTGCCTCGGGCCATGGCTCGCTGAACCCACGATCCTCATGTTACCATGAGCATCGAGGGCATAATTTAGTTACAGCGAGCCCTGGCCCGATACCCCCCGAGGGGGATCAAAGGCAGAACCTGAAGGTGGCGCTGGGGTGGTGGCGGGGCAGTGCTATGCAACAAGACTGAGTCCCACCATCTGACTTCCCTAAGAACTATGGGTAAGGGGGGGGCAGGACCTAGTGACCCACCCCCCTCCGCGCGTGCGCTCCCTTGGGACCGCCCCCTGAACTAGCTTTGATCCTTACGAATCGTCGCACTATTTCAGGAGACGATCACTTGGGTTAAGATATACTTTATTGACCAGAATGAAGGCAGAAAGCCAGCATCACACAGCATGGCATATTGAGCACCCTACTATAGAGACAGCATAGAATCTAAGCCTATATCTAAGCGCATAGTATTGGCAGCCTACCTTAGCTCTACTATAAGACAGCATAGAATCTATAGCCTAAGTTAGCATGGTTTGGCATGGGGTTCTGCCTCGGGCCATGGCTCGCTGAACCCACAATCCTCATGTTACCATGAGCATCGAGGGCATAATTTAGTTACAGCGAGCCCTGGCCCGATACCCCCCAAAACTACAAACCCCCAAAGCACGCCAAAATCTCAGAATCCCATGCCAGTGCTAGCCAACTGCGAGGAAGGCAGCTCTGCTGTGACTCTAGCAATTAAGTTATCATTACTGCGGGGCAAACTATGAACTGCCTTTCCTGCTAACGCAAAAATAATAATTAAGCATATTAGCATCTGGCAGAGCGAATATTACTAAGGCAAAATACTAAGCAATGATATTGGCAGCTTGCCAAAAACGCTATAAGTACTGCTAAAGCAATTTAATAATTAAGAATGTTAGCAGCTGGCAGACCGAACCAACGGTGAGGAAGGTGGTACTGCTGACTATAACGATATACTGCAATCTGACTGAAGCCATACTAAAACACCCTAGAGAAAAGCGGGAGCAGCAACATGGACGTATATATATATAGACAGCAGAACCAGAAGCAGCGATGAAACCTTTAATTCATATAACTACAGCGCCATACAGCTTCACATCCTACCTAACTAACACCCCAGCAACCACCTAGCTTTTGCATGATAGGGGCGCGTGCCCCGAGTAACGCAACAGAAGCAGCAAATAAAACATGCAACCTATCAGGGGCGCGTGCCCCGAGTAACGCAGCAGAAGCAGCAAAATGAACCCTATGGAACAACCCTGTTAATAGTGCCTGCAGCACTATTAGCATCAGCAGCAGAAGCGTTAACTGAAACGCGTCCAACTCCAGCTTGGAACCATTACGCTTCGGTCAGTCCTGTGTTGTGTGTGCTTGATAGCTTGGCGTGCAGGATCTTGAGTTAGCTGAGGGCACCAGAAGTGCTGGTGGTGTGGCTGCTCCGATCCGGAGAGAATGCAGAGTGAAGAGGGGCGGGCCGCAAATCTGGCAGCTCTCTCCGGGGGTCGTGAGACGAGGACGTCGGGCAGACAGCCCGGTGTTCAGCATGGACATGAAAGGACAGAAGGGAGAGTTAGTTCTGCGACTGACACTGGTGTACCTTCCCTGCTTAAACTGCGAGCTGCAATCTTCCGAGGCCATGTGCTAGTCGCATCTTAAGCCTGGCCTTGGTGACCGCATGTGCTTGCCGCAGAAATTACCATCTTAGCTTTAGCTGACCATAACAAGGAAACCACGCCTAAGGTCGCTGACTTTTAGGATCACAGAGAACATTTTCGCAGCCCACGGAGCGCTCTGCTGCAGAGTCTGCTGCTGCACATATGAGAATCTCCACGAGATACCCGTCTTGACCTTTAAAGGCAAGCTATGCAAGCCTAGAGAGCGGCTAAAGCCCAACATTCAGTACAAGTAAGTCGCTGCTATGTAACTATAATGGTTGCCTATTATTAGCAAGCTTAGAGAGCGGCTGAACGCTCACAGAATCGAACAAGCAAATGCGTTGCTATTTACCTGCTAGAGTGTGGCTCCTCAGGGCATCTGGGAAAGCTGCAGCTGGCGAGAGGAATGGAGTTCCCACCGCTGGTGCTGGAACTGCAGCTTCCCATGTTCCCTTGTGACCTGGCGGTGGCGACGACGGTCGCAGCCTGACAGCGCCTCCGGAAGATGGGCCGGCACCACAGGCTTCCAGCACGACGCAGCGCTGGATCATGCTCATGGTAGCAGCAGTAATAGCATTAACTGATGCTGTAGCGGGCGAGCTGGCAGCCGGACGGGAGGGCCGACAGGCAGGTGGGAAGGCAGGCGGGCGGGAAGGCAGGCGGCGGCGGGCTGGCGGTAGGCCACTTCCGTCTGCTGAATATGGCGCGTGCAGGCGGGCAGGCATGCGGGCGGGAGGGCGGGCGGGCAGGCTGGCAGCTCATGGTAGCGGCAGAAGTAGCGGAAGCTGTAGTAGCAATGCCCTCTCCAGTGCTAACCGACTCCTGACTGGTCTCATGGAATTATGCAGTAGTGGACGAAACTATAAAGATAAACATGTTAGCAGAAAACACTCAGCCGCTGCAGCGCGACGCTGCAATGATGGCATGCTGTAGCAGCCGCTATGCAGCGGCTCCGGCAAGAAGCTGAAAGGACAAACATGATGTTAGCAGCAACATGTAGCAGCCGTGGCCCGAAGCTATAAAGAAAAACGCGATTTAGTGGTACATGTAGCCGCTTTAGCCTAAAGCTGCCATGATAACCTGATGACGTAGCAGTGGGCCTGCAGCCACTCCGGCTTAGAGCTGAAATAATAAACAGAATGTTAGCAACCAACAAGTATTCGCTTTGGCGTGAGCTGCAGCAACAGACATGTAGCACTTTAGCCTGAGCTGAAAAGAAAGCATGGCGTTAGCAGCCTTTATCCTGGAGCTGCAATGGTGAACATGATGCAACAGTCCTGTAGCCGCTTTAATGTGATTGTAAAGATAAACAACTCGTCATTTTTTCACTAGCAGTAGCCTTAGCTGTAATTATTAGCTCGAGTGCCGCAGCTACGGAAACACCACAAGGGCATACAGTGCGATACGCAGTGACCCAGAACTATAACCTTAGATTGAAACAATACGGCAGCTCGATAGAGGATAGTATCCAATGACTTCAACGCTGCCACACTCGACGCCGCCCTGATGCCAACAGACACGCGGCAGTTTCTGGCCCGAGCTGCAAACATAAACAGATGTTAGCGTTTTCACCAGAGTAGCATAGGCAACCATCATCAGCTGCTATGCCAGCAGGCAGCCGCAGCTTGGGCAAAGCTAGCATTAACCGAGACCAGGCAAAACCTCATTAACAGCAAACGAAGCCTGTATGCTAAGCTTGTACAGTGGGCACAATCGAAGCATAGACATTGATAATACATGCGCATCCCTGCCCTATTGAACTGCGCGTGCACATAAAATAATATAATAACGAAAAAGAATCGTAACGGACCAGGTGACATGGAGGTTAAATGCTAGAGAGCCACATTACCCATGTGCTCAGAATGCGCAGACCGTGCGCCACCCTTCGCTTTGTGACGTTACCCTCTGCTAGCCTGTATGCTAGGTAGCTGCTGACCACGGACACACGCAACCCCCATGGAATAGGCAGCTTGAAGAGTCATTACGGAACGTTAGCAAACCTCTTTAGCTACATGAGTTCTGAGTTGCAAGCTAGCCGACCATCAACAGACAGCTCGTGGCTGGAATGAACGATGGCTCCTACCGTAGCAGAAGAGAATATTTAGCTGGAGCTACCGAGCATATAGAGAAGACTACGATTCCCTGCATGCACTAGCGAGTTCAACTGGTGACGTCAGGACAGACAGCACGACTTGCGTTAGCGGAAGCAAAACATTGTTTGCACGTAAACTGTGGCACCTATGAGCTTGCGGGTT
The DNA here is from genome assembly GCF_963921795.1 of Nannobrachium achirus. NCBI lineage: Eukaryota > Metazoa > Chordata > Actinopteri > Myctophiformes > Myctophidae > Nannobrachium > Nannobrachium achirus. The sequence goes on along the minus strand of NC_137812.1, from coordinate 26,380,184 downwards.
TCCTCCTCTCAGGAGCCCACGCAGACAGACATCCTTTATAGGCTTCTCAAAGAGAGGCGATTACTGTATTTAATAATTCGTCCCGCGAGGGCTTCTACGCCACGGTAACTGGCAGCAGCCCTACTGTGGTCCAAGAAGCGACAGAAACCATTTAGCTGCTATGGTATAGCAACTAGCACCTCATAAGCAGCAGCTGTTAAGACGGCCAGACAGTGCAAAACGAGGAAAACATACACATAACCCGAGCGAGGCAGAAGCAATATAGCCCCATACTAACTAGATTAAGCATGCTGCGAGCGAAGCTTGAATCGAAAGCTTCCTCCTGGCCTGACGTGACTAGTAATTCATACGACTCTTGCTACTAGCACGACGCCGAGGCTTGGCATGATAGAGAACTACATTTCCCACACGCAGCGCTTAGTATTCGCTGCCGAACGTCATGCCGTAAATCACCGCTTGACGTGACTCGGCTAGCTCAGCTAGGTGAACGCTGCCGTTTACAGACACCTGCAACCTACAAACTGAATCCTCCTAGCGTGATTCATTACTTGCTACGGGGCCATGTTTTCACGTGGGCCGCCGCTCTATGCTAGCACATTGATTTACCAGCTAACAGCATCCTTACCGAAATAGCCGGCTAGCAATAGCCACCTAGCTCCTAGCTGACTGTACATTAACCCTGTTGTTCCGCGCTAGCCGATACGGCCCGCGCCGTTGCAAAGTACTGACATTGTTATCGACAAACCCAACAACTGAGATTACTTTAACTCATGGTAGCCCAGTAAAGGCCCACCAGGGCACGAAATAAGTTAGCATTTAGCCCGTAGCCACAGCCAACTTCTATGATACTGAGTTTACCTTTAGCAACTTTAGCAAGCCTGTAGCACCTTTGAAATAGCTTTAGCAACAAACAACTGCAAGTACAGAAATCAGCTAGGCACCAGCAACGATAGCAAGAAATCTGAACCTTGAAACAGCAGTTTAGAATTCAGCGATTACCAGAATAACAATCTCAAACTTCCCATACAACCTGGCCAAGAACACAGCTTCTTAGTTTGGCAGCTAAGAACATGAATTGAGCGATAGTAAAATAGCAGAAACAGCCAGAAATACTCAGCCAAGTTAGGCACCCTCTCCAAGCGGTGGGCAACAGCACAGCTATCTGCAAGCAACAAGTGTGGCACTTGTGTGTGTACTGCAGCGTGGTAGCAGCAGCAGTGCTATGCAACAAGACTGAGTCCCACCATCTGACTTCCCTAAGAACTATGGGTAAGGGGGGGGCAGGACCTAGTGACCCACCCCCCTCCGCGCGTGCGCTCCCTTGGGACCGCCCCCTGAACTAGCTTTGATCCTTACGAATCGTCGCACTATGAGTGAGGGTCACAGTGTGTCTCTCACACGTTCCTTTGGGTATTGTTCTTTACATCCCTTTAATGATATAAATCACTGGTCGTCTGAGCAAGAGAGTCGTTAACTCATTTCTAGCCGATCCCGAGTATACTCGTGAAAAATACTCAAGTATTTAGAGTGCCGATCCCGAGTATACTCGCGTAAAATACTGTATATAGAGTAACGCTGGCGTTCTTACCCTAGGGTCCGTTGGGAAGTGGTGGCACGATTGGACTCGCCGATTCATCATCATCACGGATGCACGTGCGCAAAATAGTAATCCCTTAACATGGAGGCCGACGGCCGATCTCATCTTTAATGTCCATTATCTCCAAAAAACACTTTAGAAGCCAAGGATGGCATTAGATTCTCGCTAAAAAAACACATGTTGAAAGGCAACGGTCGGCCATTACACAAGCGCATGTGGATGACGATCGCATCCGGTGAATGATGTCATGACGTCAAACCGGAAGTGTTTACGCAATGGCCTTCTGGCCTTCAAAATAAGAGAACGGTCGCGGATGAAGCCTCCGAGAGGCACGCTGGACATTTAACCCGTTAATTTCTGGAATACTAAATGGGTTAAGATGATCAATAGATATATAATAATTGCGACCGTCAGGGAGCAGTTTACTATGAAAACCCCCACAGGCCGTCCGTCCGTCCGTCCGTCCGTCCGTCCGTCACACCTTTGTGACCATCAACAAACGTCACACCTTTGTTGATGTTTAAATCGAAGAGTCTTGGTCAAATACTTCTGTTGGTTTCTGCACTGATCATTTATACAATTCAGCTGTGTTTGCTCGTGTCATCATGATGAGGTCATAAATCAGCCATGCCCAAATATAGATTTTACGGGTTTACATGCTTACTCAGTTATTCGTTATGTGAAAGTCCTATGACGTCTATGATATCTGACATCATCATACATACATTCCCTTTTATGCCCATAAATGGAGATCCCCTCTGTAGAACCAGCCACTGACATCACTGTAATGTCAGGGGAACCAAATCCCTTTTATGCCCATATATGGAGATCCCTGTGATGCCAGGGGAACCAAATCCCTTTTATGCCCATATATGGAGATCCCTGTGATGCCAGGGGAACCAAATCCCTTTTATGCCCATATATGGAGATATGGAGATCCCCGTGTTGCCAGGGTAACCAAATCCATTTTATGCCCATATATGGAGATCCCTGTGATGCCAGGGGAACCAAATCCCTTTTACGCCCATATATGGAGATCCCTTATGTCATCAATATTAAGCCCATATCTGTGAATATCTTTGGGTACCAGATGTCTCCATATATGGTTAAATGGTCCGATATACATCACTGGCCAGAAGACCAAGAAATGGTGCAACCTCGCCCTTTGCTTTTCTCCCTATAGGCATCTTACTGGTAGGTAGTTTAATGAGGAATGCAGTATGGTGGTAGGTAGGTAGTTATGGCCTTTGATGTAAGATTTTCACTTTCTAGGATAACTATATTTGCTATTCCCAGATGATGCCCTTTTAGGGTACCCCTCATGCCCATATATGGAGATCCCCAGGCTTTACTAATTAACATAAGTTTTATGCCCATATATGGAGATCAGTGTCCCAATGTCATCAGATATATGGGCATAAATGGACACAGGCAAACTAGATGGGCTGTATGGATATCCAGATGTGTGATGTAAGTGTTTTATTCCAAATGTGGCACCCCACAGACATATTTCCAGAAACAAAATCCCTTTCATGCCCATATATGGAGATTTCTGATGTCATCAATCCCAGGCCCTGTAAAAAACATGGTTGCTATGGTATGAGCAACTTATGTCTCCATATATGGAGATTCAACTTCAATGAGTAACCATGGCAAACTGTCAACTGCCCGTATGTCTTGATAATTGGTAAAACAAACTTTTGGCCTATTTGTGGAGATAAGCGACCGTTGGTCGCTTATCTCCCGATTAGGGAGTCTTACTGGTATTATTACACCATAAGTATAGCTGTAATTCTTCTCTCTGATAAAGAGATGGAAGGTGAAAGCATAACTGTCTGACCAACCTTAGCGTGCGTGTGTCTCGATTTGACTGACCCTTACCCATAACTAACCCATAACCCATAACAGCAAAGATGATGCAGATACTGTATATTGATCCATACTTGAGCAACTGTGCACAATGTAGTAATCAGTGTTTCCCTTAAATAAATGTCACTGTGGCAGCCCGCCACACCTTGTTTTTGGCCGCGACATAAACAAGGACTTCAGTTGTTGTGGTTGTAAATAGCCATAGCAATGTTTTGATAACCGGTGCCTTACCATACACGGTGCCTATTTTTTTCTGTGGTATGTCTTGCTGGTGTGGCCACTGTGCGTGCACCAATCTTATGTCCTGTAGTTTATTTGATTTGTCTCCAAAGCGTATGCAGAGGGAAAGGGAAAGTGCGAATTGCATATAAGCATGCTTTGAGTATTTATTGAAAATGAATTGTTTCACCGCTGTTTTTGCGACCGTAGGTCGCATTTACTATCAAAGCCTGCACAAACTGTGAGTGAGTCCGTCAGTCCGTCCGTCAGTCTGTCTGTCACACCTCACACGTCACACTTTTTCCCTGCTTATATCTCCGCAACCGTTGCCCCGATCCATGCCAAATTTTGCACACACGTTCCTTGGCTGCCAACCTACAACCTCCAAGGACCCCCGGAGCTCCAGGGACCCCCAGGTCCCTGGGGGACCCCCAGATGTAAAAAATGACCAAATGCGCAAACATGACCAAATGACCACCCCAACGGGGCTGCTCACGGGGAATTCCCGGGGACCACCGACTCCTGGTGCTCCAGAACGGATGCAAAAGTGGTGGCGCCCCCAGTGGAGCTCACATGAAATGCCGTAACTCCGGCTAGGAGCGACCGGGACAGCCGGGGCCGGTACCTATTCGTCCGCCTTGCCGGCGCGGAGACCCCACCCCTCATTTCTCACATGGCCCTCTTCTAGCGCCACCATGAGGCCGATTCTTGCAAAACACATTTTTGGACACTGCTCCTACAATTTTCGCCCTAAAATCACGCAAATCGGTACACAGTATGTCTACACTCATCCCATCAACATGAATCTGTCCCATATAGCGCCACCTCCAGGCCGATTTTTAAAAACACATTTTTGGACACTGCTCCTACTGATTTTGCCCTAAAATCACGAAAATCACTACACAGTATGTCTACACTCATGTCATCAACATGGATCAGGAAGATTTTGGCAAAACACATTTTTGCCCTATTTGTGGAGATAAGTGACCTACGGTCGCTTATCTCCCGATTAGGGAGCCTTACTGGTAATACTCACAGTTTGTGCAGGTTTTGATAGTAAATGCGACCTACGGTCGCAATTAAAATCCAAAGAAAGATGAACAGATCATCAATGGGATGTATAAGATTCTCACAGTGCCAGGCTGGAAACGGTAGAATAATTAAGTGAATTTGCTGACAAAAGTTATTCCCCAAAAAAGCCAAAATGAGTCAAACATTTTTTCCCCCATGAACTCAGAACAACCTCATCTGGACCAAAACAAGGTCTTCTTTAGGCAAAAGTCTTTCAATACCCCAAAGCCTGCTCTTATATAAGTACAAAAACAAATGTAAGACTGTACCAGTAAACAAAATAATTATCATCAAATTCACTTTAAGAATATAGAAAACACTGCAGTGTTTAAAACATTTAACTTAAAGTTTTACTATGTAACTTTTTTTATAAAACAAATCTTAAAATTGTCCTAACTGTTAAATCGCTAAAGTTTTAGAACACCCACTCCGTTATTTTCAGCTTCTGAAGCCTTCTCTTTATATGTTTTCTATGAGCCGTGAGGGGGGGAGAATTTCGCGCCATGATGACGTAATCTGCATCATCTGTATACGTTGTGTATACGTTGCCCAATCACATCGCCGATCATGCACACATGGTACACTACCGGCCAATGCAGCGCATCTTGAAGTGGGGTCGCCATATTTGTAGTCGCCCGTGTGTCTCTTTACTCAAAAGCTAATCTCGCCTACCAGGCAGGGTGAAGTAGTCCGTTTCTCCGGAATGCCTGAACGCACAGGAACCAGGGACCCCTCTAAAGATAGCTCTTGGCGTTGTGGAGGCAGACGCGGGGGTGTGAAGGTACGAAAAACGGGCGAAAGACGCGAACGCGACCGCGGTTTGCTATATGGCTACTGACCACTAGTTGAGAATCTTACACAGTATAGCTTTAATTGATCAATGGATGACCCAATAGATATCTCAATTGATAGATGAGTCATGCATGACTCAAAGTTTTTGCACCAATGCTCTCATATGACACATCGTGAAAGTCCACAAAGACGATTTTCTCTGAGACAAAGGTCTCAGAGAAAATTGTGTGTGACTCTTCTTCCAATCCTGTTTATTCCAAGCCCACCAGCTCTTTTATGCTTGTCCTCTTTCAACAGTGCAGGCTCATTACAGTGCGTAATGGGTGCGACTGGCACAGCGGCATAACTTTATGTTCATCTCCAACACATACTGCATTTATAGTGTATGAAGTCAAGAGTCACCACTTTCCATGTCTAATTATTTGTCACTACTAGACCTACTCGGGAACGATGCAAGTCAAATGCAAATTGTGAATGCATGCCCCACCCGATTTTGTAATAGTACCTATTGTACACACCCATCTGTCTGCGTCCCTTTTATGCCCATATGATCTTTTTATTTAAATGTTATCAACTAAGTTTTTCAAATTGATTTGGAAACGTAAACATTTCTTACAATATATTGGTTGAGACATTTGCAATTGGTGGTCTAGCAGTCATTATTCTAAATCAATGTGTATCCCGATACACAGCGACTGATGGCAATATTTTCTTAACATTTTCATCTTCTTTTCATATTTTGCGTTGCTGATGGATGATAATTGATGCCCTGTCAGAATATGAGAACTATTTGCATGCCCTGCCTATGCAGGACATTAACAGATGTTATTTGACCTGTGTGGACAGCAGAGCTCAGCAGACCCACAGCACATCACACGTTAAGGTCTGATTGCAAATATTTATTATATCTATTTATCTAATGTATCTGTAGGCTGTATACTGTAGGTGTTTTAATTAGCATGGTGTTATACGGGTGTTCTAATCAGTATTATTTTATAGGGGTGTTTACATTTTTGTTGTGTTGTACATGTTTTTTAAATAGTATTATAAAGGGGTGTTTTCATTTTTATGTTATCAGGGGTGGTTTAATTAGTATTATTTTGTAGATGTGTTTTAATTAGTATGTTATATAGTGGTGTTTTAATTAGTGTGTTATAGTGGTGTTTTAATTAGTATTACTTTATTTGTTTTAATTATAGGCTAGTATTATGTTATAAGAGTATTATAAGAGTGTTTTAATTAGTATTATGTAATAGGTGTGTTTTAATTAGTATGTTATAGGGATTTTTATTAGTATTACGTTTGTGTTTTTTATTTTGTGTTTTTTAAATTAGTATTATGTTGTAGAATGCTCTAGACATGGGTGTAGTAGGGATGTTTTAACATTGGGAATTATATTTTAATGGCATGTGTGTACCCCGCATGTAAATGCTCACACATATTAATTTTATAGTAGTTTGATTTAATTTCAGTTGGAGTGCATAAGTAGTTTACTTTGATTCAGGAATTGTCTAGGTTTAGTTTAGTTGTTAAATTCATTCAAGGACTGCCTTGATTTATATAGCTGAAAATGTAGCATAATTGAATGAATGTCAAGTCAACACGTACACCCCTATTTAATTTGTAATCTTTTTGTGCTCTCACTCATTACAAGCACTGTATCAGGTAAACTATGTGACGATGTAGGTAAACAGTAAACACATTACCCAAATCGGGTGGGTGCTGTGGCTGCTTATAGGCTATTACAGTGTGTCTTCTGAGAATTAAATAATGGTTGAAATTAAATTATATGAAATTATTACAGTACACACAAATTCTGAGACCTCAATGATTGACTACAGCAGATGGTGCCATGTTGTAGTTATTCCTTATGTCACGCAAAGTAGCCATGTAGGCACTCACACACCGCTATAGTCACAGACAGACAGACAGACAGAACAACCAACCTTTATCGATCCCACAAGGGAATTCAGGCCTCAGATGAAGCACAGCAGTTAAGGTATAGATACAGAGGAAGAGAAGTACTGTGAGATACAGTCATAGGAAGAATAACATCACAAACAAAAGGTATACATCAGTATACACCCTCTATACAATAGCTGGCAGCATGGCACTTTGCAGAACAAAAATACACACAGTCACAGTGTCCCGGACACCTCTTATCATCAGGTTCTTCTGTCTTTGAGTCTCCTTTGACCATTTGTCTGTCTCTCCAAAGGATTTTTCCTGAATTGTGAAAACGAAGATCGTACTGACGTCAAAGCTACCAGGACAATGAACATATCAAACGACTCGTCCCTCAACAGCGCATACATTTTAGACATCGCCAGCACCACAATCAACGCGGTCCTGGGACTCCCCATCAACGCAGGCATTCTATGGCTGGTGTTCACCGGAGCAGCCGGTACCATGGCCTCAGAGATCTTCACGCTTAATCTGAGCGTATGCGAGATCCTCTTCAGCTTGCTTTATGTTCTCATTCATTTAAAGACAATTCCCAAATTAATGCTCTTCACTTTTGGTATCCTGTACACCGGACGTCCCGTCTTCCAGACCTGTATCTGCATAGAGCGATTCATGGCAGTAGTTCTTCCAGTGCTCTTCCTCAAGTACAAACCCATGAGGTACAGGGCGGGTTGTTCTGTGGTCTGCTGGGTGGCCATCGTTGCAATATCTATTGTAACCGTGCAGTTTGGTTTTACCATGCCGGTCTATTATTTTTACTTGGGTCTATGTGTATTCTACATGTCAGTGATGCTGTTTTGCAGCCTTGCTGTTCTCATAGCTCTGAAACGGCCCGGTCCAGGGGACAAGGGTCCCGGTCCAGGCGGGACTGGGAGGGAGAGGGACAGGGACAACGGCATGAAGAGGAGAGCCTTCGTTATCATCTGCCTGATCATGGTGTCCTTTGTGGCAACTTACTTGAGTTGTTTCATTTTTGTTGTTGTTTTGGACAGCCAAGGGAAGTTATTTTCTGATGAAATGCATTTCAAACAAATGATATTGGTTTCCATCACTGTGATCACTGGGTTTGTTCAGCCACTGCTGTACCTCTGCCAAAAGATTGGCAAACTGTTCTGCATTAAACCTGTACAACAGTGATAGGTAGCCTTTTTTTCTGCCACGTGACATGTTTTGTGTTTTGGCGCTGGATGGCACCGTTCGCTGGCCTATAGGTCAATAAATATATATATATATATATATATATATATATATATATATATATATATATATACATATATATTTATTTTTTCCGATTCTACTGGATGTCACCTGACACGTTGATGACTTGACTGGAACAAAAAAGCTTTCCCCTTTTTTAGAAATAAATGAATGTCATAATGAATATGTATGGGAGATGGGCTGGGCTCAAGGTTGACGCAGAAGCCTATATCTTTGGAGTGGATTATGGCGTCTGGATGCCGTGGGCGTCTTTTGAATGCTTCCGTGCACGGATCCGATCGACTGCAGAGACAGCCGTTTGATGTGCATTAGTCCACGGACCCCCATTTAATGATTTGGGACCCCAATCTATACAAATCCTCAGTGTTAATTTAACTCTGAGAGTGTAAAATGGTAGACCAAATGCACCCTCTCCGGTCCATGTGGTTCCATTTGTACACACTTGGGAGTTACAAACCTAGCCTGGCATTAGCCAAACTGATAATGTGGATTCACTCATTCATTCAAAAAGAAAATCTGTAGGCAAAACATCAAGTACATGGCTGGAAGAAGCTAATCATATTTTATGTTAACATATGTAATCCTACATTAATTTATTGACTATCTTTTTTATATGTACTCACTACTTATCTGTTATCTCTTCTGTTGTGGTTCTTGCCTTGTTATGCTGTTATTTTATCTGATCCACATACTTCAGTATGAACGCTTGTAGTGTCCCCTTTAAAGTCATACTGTGTAACATTCATTTTGGTAGTTGTTTTGGTGACACCTCTGGTAGGCAGCCCCATTTTCATTAAAGCATCTGTTTATGGTCTGTTATAACTACGACTCCCAGAATTCAGTTCACAACGAAATAAAACAACGGAAGTTGGCCTAGTCTGCTCCAAAGTGAATGCTACAGAAAACCACAATACACAATGAAACCTGTAGGCTGTACATGACATGACTATACAATGACATGTCACTATATGGAAGCAAATCACGGTTCGATTTCATCCCTCAAATAAATAGGTATTGGAAGTTACCCCACCGCCTAGGGTATTGTTACACAATTATTGCAGTTTTTGGATCTACACCCATATTAATGCAGCATCTGCTGGTGGAGTAAACAATCTCTATAATCCTATAATGATGCCCAGCTATTATTCTGTGTAGGCTTACTATGGAAGTAATATACAGAATATATATTTTTGTAAATATTTTGACTTGAACTTGCTTTTCTATGCAGTGTTTCCCCATTATGTGGTTTTATCAAGGGGGTCTAAAGCGCAATACATACTGTACACACTCTGACATTGTGGTTCGGACAGGCTTTTCGAACTATTGTTCGGAAAGTCAGGACATCTGGAGGTGCACAGGTTTCATAGGTCTTGTTTTGCTGCAATCTGATCCATATACTGTACTACACTAAAGCTCATTATAATATGGTACTATTTTTGTCTACTTGGTCTGTGTCTTCGAGGAGGGCTGTGGACAGTTCAGAAACTCGCCTACCAGTGACTGGATTCCCCAACATCATCGATTGGCAAAGCAAACTGCAAGCTATTCCTGGAAAGTAAGCATGCTATTAGAAGCCTTTTTTCTCGCATTAATAACAAATCCCACCCAGTAGGAGTGAGCTAGTGGTGCCCTTAGCCTATACCATACAGTACACAGTATCACTTCAAGGCTGCTCAACAGCTCCACTTGAAGGTTGGGCATGAAGTGGTATTGCAGCCTTTGATGCCGTACTGATAGGGACAGACAGACAGACAGACAGACAGACAGACAGACAGACAGACAGACAGACAGACAGACAGTTTGATTCTGAACTGTCCACAGCCCTCATCTGAGACACAGACTGTGTGTCTTTGTTCTGTTTGATTCTAAGGAAGACACCTTGTTGAATAATAAAACATGGATAACTAATTGTGTGTTCCAGTAATTTATTTAGGTAGTCCATTTGGAAGTGTCCAGGTAAATCTTTTTTTTTTTTTTTTGTAAATGTTTCTTTGAATAGTCAAAACACAGAAAAGCCCTCACACCTACATAATTATGTCTCACCTGTCACACTGTCGATGCAACAGATATACCCATATATGGAGATCCCTGATGTCATCTATGTATGCCCATATAGGGGTATGCCCATATATCGGTTGGATCAGAGCAGAGTTGTAGAAGAGAGAGTTACGTCACTTACGTCGACTCCCATAGTAAGCGTGAAAAGCCTATTTACTCTATGGTGGGAAGCTAACTTAGCCTAGCTTACTGGAGCCTGTTCTCATTCCTAGCGAGCCTCTGCCCCGTCCGCCCCCATTCATTTTTCACTCGCTGGTAAGTAGACTAAATCACGTCTTTTTCACTCTTTTAAAAATGGTATCTACCTTAGAGAGGCCCGTGAATGCGTTACAATGGTGAA